>NC_090649.1:223032323-223102323 GCF_040937935.1 Hyperolius riggenbachi | reverse complement strand
AGTTTGTATGTTCTCTCCGTGTCTGCGTGGGTTTCCTCCGGGCACTCCGGTTTCCTCCCACATTCCAAAAACATACAGATAAGTTAATTGGCTCCCCCTAAAATTGGCCCTAGACTACAGTACTTACACTACATAACATAGACATATGGCAATGGTAGGGATTAGATTGTGAGCTCCTTTGAGGGACAGTTAGTGACAAGATATATATATATATATACTGTACAGCGCTGCGTAATATGTCGGCGCTATATAAATACTAAATAATAATAAAAAAATAATAATAAGAACCTACCATTTAGTAATTACTTTTGTAAATACCGAAGACTCTCCCATGAGAAGATGGACTACTCCAAAACTAGACAGATTTTCACTGTCTACTGTAACTAACTGTGACAGAGGAAAAACAGCAAGTGGGTGTGGGGGGGGGGGGGGGTATGTTGTGCTGGAAGAAGCCCCTGGTAAGTAAATCTAAGCCAGTCTCCCCTGCCTCAGGGTTTCTTTAAAGACATTTTCTGGAAAACAGAAGAGTTTAAATACTAAAGGCAAATATAAGCTCAAGGTAGAGTTGCTACATAAACTGTGAAAGTTGCTGATGAATTTTTTCTAATGAAAAAAAAATTGCTGATGTTCTAAGAATAGTAGATGTCTGACTGTCATGCGGATCCTGTCCTAAGCTGGACACGCATCGAATCTCTGCCTCGATACCAGACATAATCGACCACTTAAATTTGCCAGAACTGTATTGGCCTAACACATCCATCAATTGAATTCCTTGACAGGATGGAAAATTTCCGTTGATCAGGGGTGCGGCAGGAGCGGTGGGTAATGGAAGGACCATAGCGTTGCATTGAACAGTGCAACAATCAGGCTCCATCAAATTGTATAGAATTCCTACTGAAAGCTATTGAATATCGATGTGCTGTGTGTGGTACAACGATCTTTCTCTGATCAGATGTCAATTGATTAAGGTTTGATCATTCTGCCATATCATGTGGCAATCTATAAGCGTATGGCCAGCGTTACAAATGTTCTTTCATCTACCTAGAACATCAGTACTGTGAGTGTAACAGTACAATCTCGTTATACAGTAAAACCCCCGTTTATCCAGAATGCAGTTAACCAGGAGTCTCAAGCAACCAGAAATAATATACTGGCCTAGCAGGATGCATAAATCTACATTTACTCTTCTTTATACAGTAATAAACCTTTGTCACACTTTGTTAAATTATGTTCTTTGTCATAATTTGTTTTTTAATGAAAGTATTTCAACATTAATAAACAGTTTATGGTAAGTATACTTGGGGTATAGTACTGTTTGTTTAGCTAGGCCTATTTTTATCATTGACTCTCAAGCAACCAGAAACTACACTTATCCATCATCAGTTAATCCCCGCTGGTGCCGGATAATGGGGGTTTTACTGTAGTAAACTCTGATATCGTAAGCCTCTACCTATAGTAAACTCAGTCCCCAGGTTCCAGCCATGCTCCTGTATAAATATACAATGCATGAAGAATTCTGATACAGTATAGGAAACTTCTGATATAGTAAACAACTTGGCCATTCTTTTAAGTGTACCTGAAGTAACATAATAAGATAAAACATAGGGATACGTAGTGCTAGCCCTGCTAAGAAATTGCCTGAAGTTCCTGTCTGTTTTCCACTACAGGAATTTAAAAAACTTGAGTTATCTATGCAAATGAGCTTGTCAAACAGCTTGTCAATTAAGTCTGGTTTCCTGTAAATAGAAGCCAACGAGTATGTAAGAGAGCAAGTAAAGGGGCCCATACACTGAGTCGATTAGCGGCCAATCGATCGAAAGCAAATTGATTGACTGATCGATTTGCGGCTGATTTCGATCTATTTCAATCGATCTATACATGCTGGAAAATCTAGGTCGATCTATGGAGATTGCTTATCATTTTGCATTGTACCTAATGGAAATCTGATGGGGAAAAAATCCCATCAGATCGATTTTCAATAGATGTCATACTGAAATCTATTGGAAATCTGTTCCTAGTAAAAAAATGTTCCTAAACACATCAGATAGATCAGAAATCTATCGGATGATGTATCTGCTGCTAATTTTAATGAGTGTATGGCCACCTTACGGCTTCTAATAAGATTTTAGTGCTGGAAAATTCAAAGGTTTATTACTTTTGTTTGTTTTAAAGGTGAATAAGGCAGATTTGTTACCACTGCTCTTTAGAAATAAGTCTCAAAATTAAGCAGTTAACTTGTACCAGAAATACATTTAAGGACAACTGCAGCAAGAGTGGTGTAGAGGTTAACATATGCATTTCCTTTTAAACATTACCAGTTACCTGGCTGTCCTGCTGATCCTCTGCCTGAACAAGTGTGCAGCAGATCAGATGTTTATGACATTACTGTCAGATCTGACAAGATTAGCCACATGTTTGTTTTGGGTGCTATTAAAACACTACTGCAGCCAAATAGATCAGCAGGTCTTCCAGGCAACTGGTATAGTTTAAAGGAGATAAATGTGGCAGCCTCTCTATTATTCTCACTTCAGTTGCCCTTTAAGCACTGTATACTAATTTATACTTACCTGAGGCTTCCCTCCAGGCCCCATAGTCTGTCTTGCTTGATCGCCATGCTCCAGAGACAGTCCGTTCTCCTGCAGTGTAGCCTGGCAAATTTACCGGCTACGGGAGCGCAATCAAACGGTGTACGTGTCCAATACTGCGCATGTGCAGTGGAGCGCGACTGGGCTGGATCATGGACTCCACTGCAGAAGACAAACGGGTAGGGAGACAAAGAGCGCTCCGTAGTGCATTAAATGGGTATTTCTATTAGAATCAAATTGAGATTATAACACTCACATTTAGTGATGTTGTCCGTAACTGTGCTTTTAGCCCGTCCGGTGGGTCACCTCGTACCATGAACTACCGGTTTTGGCGCAAGTCCACGCCTTCCTCAGGACCTGAGGAAGGCGTGGACTTACGCCGAAACCGGTAGGGACGTCAGACGGCAGAGTCTGTGCACTGCTCGCTCCGGACGGACGTCCTCCTAGATTCCAGCTACACCATCAGCCCTGGCCAGGCTGTTCATGGTACGAGGTGACCCACCGGACGGGCTAAAAGCACAGTTACGGACAACATCACTAAATGTGAGTGTTATAATCTCAATTTGATTCTAATAGAAATACCCATTTAATGCACTACGGAGCGCTCTTTGTCTCCCTACCCGTTTGTCTTTTACAGTTGCTGGCACCAACCAGTATTTGAGAGCAGCACCGCATGCATTTAAAGGGCCAGTGTTTATTTGTCTGAGCGCAAGTTTTCTCTTTTCTTCTAACTCCACTGCAGAAGCCCACTGCTTTATGGTTGCAGGAGGAAGCCCCAGGTAAGAATAAAGCCTAATACTTACATAAACTCACATTTCTTTTATGGTACTCATACATTACTCAAATGTGGCATCAATATCCTGCCGAAACAATTATAATCTGGCAGAGATTGATGGCGCAACGTGGCTACCCTATCTTTGTTTCAATCAATTTCTGGCCAAATTTGATCTGGCATGCTTGAAATGGCTCGGCCAGGTATGTGAAAGAAGTGGTGTTCCAATTGCCTGATGACTGACAGACCTTCAGCCAGTCTCCCACTAGGCCTGTGGTGAGTGTTGCAGCCTCACCTGTCCCTTCTGTGTCCCGTGTCTTTCTCCATGGCCTAGGGTGGCACCTGTACCACATGACACCATGGTATGTAAGAGGACATCACATACATGCAGTGGGGTCACTGGGTACAGGGACCCCCAGCAGTCATGGAGAAAGCACACCAGTCTAACACTGACCACAGGTTCCGGGGGTGGAGGGGGAGATACTACACATTGGGGGAACCCAGGGGGCCCCACCAGGCAGAAGCTGCTGCACACATTTTAAATCTATTGGAAATCTAAAGCATGGCACTGGCAGCAAAAGGTCCCTCACCTGATGGTTGAATCTGCTGACCATCTGCCAGTGTATGGGCACCTGTACACTTAACATATAAATAATACTCAGCTCTTGTTATTTTTACGTTTAGTAAAATACATGCAAAAAAAAAATAATTTCATAAGTTTATCACTTCAGGTTTGCTTTAATTAGGGAGAATCTGGCGAACTACATATCCCGCTCACTACAGTGTGCCTTTAAAATTATGTAGAATGAGGACTTTACTTGCATTATTTCACACTTTATAGATACAAGCATTTCAATTAGTATGTATAGTAAAATGTGTAAATACATACAGTAATCCAGCTTAAACCTGTGCTTCTCTCTGTGAGTAAAGATAGCCATACACTTATAGATTTGCAGCAGATTTGACCATCAGATTTCTGTCAGATGCCTGTCAAGTCGAATCTGACAGGAATCTATCTGATGTGTGCCACACACTAGGAACAGACTTCCAATAGATTTCAGAATTAAATCTATTGGAAATCGATCTAAATGCATTATTGGACCATTAGATTCAATGCAATTCTATGGGCCATCGATCTGCTGCCAGCAGCAGATCGACCTAGATTTTCCATCCTGTCAGATAGATCATATCGATCGAAATCGGGCGCAAATTGATCTATCGATTTTATAGAATCGATTTCTGATCGATTCTATACGATCGATCGCTGAAATTGACCAGTGTATGGGCCCCTTAATCTGTTTTAACTTTCCCATGGGCACCTGCACAGTTAAACGGGTTTTACGCTATATGCGCAAAACTCTATTTGAGAGCTGATAATAACTGCAAACACTGTGTACAGAAAACTGTCTGTTGCCAAGCCGTTTAAGCAATGTCAGTAGAATTAAAATCAGTAGTGCATTATTATTATTATCAATTTAAAGCACACTCAGTTATAAGTATAGTACCAGATGTCATAAAAAAATGAGTATATCAAAGTATTTTGGAGTGGATTACTGAACACAGTTTAATAAAGCTGACCCCAAGAGTGAGTTTCCACTAGCGCCAGACGGCGGCACTAGTGCACGCAGATTACGCATCTGAATTCCTGTAGCTGTATCATACACATCTATAGGGGTTCTGACGCACTGTCCAGAACTCTGAAGAGCACTGCTTCAGAATTTGATTTGAATAGGCTGAGATTCCGGTTCCGCATTCGTGTGCGTGAAATCGGGCACAAACCGCCCCTGTGGAAATGGATCCTTAGGGAGCACAATGATCCAAAATTAACTTAAAAAAAAAAAAAAAGAAAAAAAAAAAACACTGAACTGTTCTGTATTGGCCAGTAGTGAATTGAGAAATCACTGAGTAGAAATTTGAAAACTGCTTTTGGACATAGAACACTTTGAAGTCAGAGGACTGGAGCAGTCTGCAAAAGAGTGAACTTTCAACTGACCACTCACTGTAGAAAGCTCATCCACAGATGTATGAAACGTTTGACATCAAATGTTATTTTCAAGTGATGTGCTACCAAAACAAACCTTGGATGTGAATTCTGTCAATTTTTTTTTTTTATGTGTAAGGATACATAAAACTATACGGTCAGTTTCTCAAACTTTTCCTTACTCTGCTACCCCCTGCATGAGTTAAAGGGATACTGTAGGGGGGTCAGGGGAAAATGAGTTGAACTTACCCGGGGCTTCTAATGGTCCCCCGCAGACATCCTGTGCCTGTGCAGCCACTCACCGATGCTCCGGTCCCTGCCTCCTGTTCACTTCTGGAATTTCAGACGTTAAAGTCTGAAAACCACTGCACCTGCGTTGCCATGCCCTCACTCCTGCTGATGTCACCAGGAGCGTACTGCGCATGCCCAGTATGGTCTGTGCCTGCACAGTACGCTCCTGGTGACATCAGCGGGAGCAAGGACACGGCAACACAGGCGCAGTGGTTTTCAGACTTTAAAGTCTGAAATTCCAGAGGTGAACCAGAGGCAGGGCTGGAGCATCGGTGAGTGGCTGCTTGGGCACAGGATGTCTGCGGGGGACCATTAGAAGCCCCGGGTAAGTTCAACTCATTTTCCCCCGACCCCCCTACAGTATCCCTTTAAACAAGGCATTTCTCGATAATATCACTATTATTCGACTTCACGTAACCTATAAGGAGAAGAATACTGAGGCTCCATATGTATGTCCTTTCAAAAAATGTCAGCTGCCAGGCTGTTATTCTGGCTTCATTAGTGCGTGAAATATGCACTTAAAACAAGCATGCAAATAAAACAGTGCAAGTCAGAGTATTTCTGCAGGTTTGTTCCAGGTATGTAGGTTAAGGCATAGTTGAACTGACAAAACATTACAAGGCCAATGTGAGTACATTCACTGCTTGTCAGTGTTCACTTTCTATTTTTACTGCAAGAATTAATAAACCAGTGCTTTATCTTTGCAAATGAGGTAGTCAAACAGCAGTACAATGTAGCCACAGCTCTCCTGAAAAGTAAATAGAAGGCAAAACACTTATCGGAACTGTTCATTATTAGCACTTTATCTTTTCAGTACAATGCTGTTAATTTCGCCCCTAGGAGCTGCGGTTTATGTTTGACACAAAAAATCGCAGTACTGAAACTGAAAATAAGAATGTGAACAGTGGCATAGGGATCACCAGAGCAGTCATAGCGACTGTTATGGGGTCTGTAGCCAACAATCTCAGTAGGAGGCAAAAAGGAGGACCATGGTGACAAAGCACCTCTTCTCTCTGCACAGTGCAAGCCGTGTATCTCCAGGGTTGGGTGCCGCTATAGTAGCAATGTTATAGTGCACGGCCCCCGCATTTCCCAGAATACTCAAAAGTTGATCTATAGTCAGTGGCGTAGCAATAGGGAATGCAGAGGTTGCTACCGCACCGGAGGCCCATTAGAGGCTCTCCTTCATCCATCTTATTAGCTTTTCATTAGTGCTATGCTGGTAATAAACACCTCTATATGTGCACTGAATAGTGGTAACCCTTAACTGTGTCCTTACTTTGATTACAATTCTCTGACACAAACTTTACTTGGTAGGTTTTGGGATTTCATATCAATAGAGTGCTTGGGGCCCCATGTAAAACTTGCACAGGGGCCCCAAGCGCCTCAGCTACATCACTGTCTACAGTTGTCTCTCTGAGCCCAATTCTTAGTCACATAAGACTCTCAATTGAAGGTCAGACTGCAGAAAAGACAGCACCCAGACAGCAATTAGTGAATTATTTAAAGATAGAACTATTTTCTAACAACAATGCTACTCCCAGATTTGAGCTATTCTACATTGAAAGCAGTCACAACTTATTTCTGTGACTGGATACCATGGGTAAGAGAAATGTGGCTGAATTATGCACTGTGAGCTAGGTGAACACTCAGCTGGAGAATAAAGTGAAGTGTCTCATCTTGACTATGCCGAATAACTTCATGGAACAAGGAGAAATGGCAACCCCATTGTGTTTATGCGCTACCTGTCCTTTTAAAAGTCTAAAATAAAAACTCATACGTAAGCAAGTATACAAGACCCCATATAACATAGATATGACATTTGTCTATCACCATCCTCCTAAAATGCACTATTGGAGGAGGCAGACCTATCAGAGTCCTGACAGCCATACAGTGGAAGTTTACTTACAGGACACTGAAATTCATAGTCTCCAATAAGCAGGCAAGACATATCCATGAGCACAGTGTGTTCCCTTGGCAGTATAAGAAATGATACTGGCATTCAGCTATTGGCTGCATTGAAGGCATCACCTGAATTACAGGTCTTTGCTGTGAAGAATTATAAAACATTTTGGTAAGCATGACAGTTCACGTAATTTCAGCTGTGTTTAACGGTCTACCTACAGGTGTGTAGTGGAAACTATACTTTAGAATAAGTTCTTGTACCAAGAATATACTGATCTGAAATGTTTTCCTTCAGCATTAAAGGAGGGAGCCATCAGCACAATAAAAAAAAGGGACAAGTTATGGTATTTATACAAAGGCTAGAATCTACAAGAGCTGCAGCTTTCAGCTGTTATAATGCAACATCTTACATTTCTGTTAAAAGAAACAAAAGTAAACACTCAATCAGAAAAGCTCTCATTGTTTCACCGATAAAACTGAATAAAATAAAAGCACTGAGAAGATGTAGAATCAAAGAGATTTTAGGCTTTAAATTACCAACTACAGCATACTAGCCTTCATAAACTAACAGTAAGCCTCTAAGCTTCCCCTTTACTTCATATGCAGAGCTTTTGTCAACATCACCATGGTAACAGTCAGCATTTACAGGGCTTTATTTATGACTAAATGGAGCACAAAGAGTCAGACATTATCCCCAAAGGTATAATCTTTATTAATCTCCTGTAACCTCACATTTTTAGGACAGTGCGTAAATGTATGAGAAAGGCAAATAAACAACATGCAAGAAAATGTGTGAATATATATATAGGTTTGAAGTTGCATTAATAGAAATATCGTGCACACACTCCCTATGCAATACAAATGCTTAAATCCATTTAATGTTAAAACACAAAAACAACATATACCAGTATGTTGTATTCAACATGTTATTGGAAATCAAGGCACGAATCACATTGAGGTCTGAAAGTATAGAATATGAGGCTGTGGCTACACTGTGCCATATGTGTGTGCCTACTGGGCAGTCCTGTCAGACCTTGTAACTGCCACTAACTTGCAGGAATCAATAAGATGCTAATATTTCTGACTTTATACAAATGTTGTTGCCATTTGTATGCAGCTTGGCATCTAGCCAATACAAGTTGTCAGCAAGTACACTGATCCAAGCTCCATAAGGATTTCAACAAAATTTGCATCAGGTCAGAAAATGAGTATTCATGGATACAATCGTTCATGCGGCCATGTTGCAGCACTGATTTTATATCGCTTAACTAAAATTATCAAATCACTTGGCCGGCCCACAGAATCAAGTAATGTATATGCACCTTAAGAATGAGCATATTCAAACTTAGAATAAATCGGCCAAATGACTGACCCCTATCAAATGAAACCCGTTTCGATTTTCTACTGTATAAATGTATATCACCTCTGAAAATAAACCCATCTTGTACTCCATACACCTGCAAGTAGTGTCATTTCCCAAACCTGTATTTAGGATTTACAGTAAGTTGAAGTTTTGTGAATAATTCTACATGAAGTTCAGCAACCTGCCGAGGTTACTGGTAAAACATGCACTAGTTATAGCTTCTAACAGACAAAGAGCTTCTAAAGCCTTGTACAGCAAGACCCCAGTTGTCTGAAATTCCGCTAACCCAGGGATCTGCAAACTTGGCTCTCCAGCTGTTAAGGAACTACAAATCCCACAATGCATTGCAGGAGTCTGACAGCCACAGTCATGATTCATGAAGACAAATGCATTGTGAAATTTGTAGTTCCTTAACAGCTGGAGAGCCAAGTTTGCAGATCATTGCGCTAACCAGAAGACTCAAGTAACCGCCACCTACAGTTGCTATAGACTCGCAGCAGAAATAGCAGGTTTCCAGGCCTATTTACAGGCAACATGCTGCAAAAGGCAGAATTACAGGGTTCCCAAAACTTTTCCATTCAAGGCTACTATAAAAAAAATAAATTGATGCCCCATCTTGAAATAAGTTACAGACATCTTTGCCAATGCCCTGCGGACTGCTTCCAGGCACCATTATCTGCAGAGGCGACCAGGCAGGACACAGCCTACCAGCAGTACAGACAGGGAGTGTGGGGGTATAGAGCATGTGGTAATCGTGGTATGTGGATACAGTGGGGGTATAGAGTGGGATATTGTACAGCATCATCGAAGCCTATTTTTAACATTGGGTCTCAAGCAACCAGAAAGCAGACTTATCTGGCATCAGCCAATCCGTGTCGGTGCCAGATAATGGGGACTTTGCTGTATACAGGTATGAAGACTGTTTCCCAGCAGGGATCAGGACTTGATCCCTTGGGCGACAGTGCGTGCTGAGGCTGTACAGACTTGCTATGGCTATGCAGAGTAGATGTGGACTGACTGTGATGTACGACAGAGGGAGCCAGGTGAGTAGAAAAACAATGCCTTCTGCAAGCACTTGGTCAGGCGGATTGTTCCCTGTGGTGTCAGGGGGCATGGGGCGCACTGTACAAACGCTTCTGACAAGAACCACTTACCCTGTGTGTGAAGCTTGAGAGCCCTTTCACACTGGGGTGGTGCGGTGTGTCAAACTGACACCAATGAAAATATATGGGGGGAAATCATGTTACCTGTGTTGCGGGGCACCGGAAGTCTTCATTCTGCCGCGCTTCCAAAACTATGCTATCGCGCATACTCGCGTCTAACCAGAAGTCATGTAAGTCTATAGTGGCGCGTGTAAGTGTAAACACCTGGTGCAGGTTTTATGCAGAAGCGTGGTTTTTTTTTTGCAATGCACTTCTGCTCATGTAATCGCTTGGCCGTCAGGAAGTGTTACTGCCACACGGGGAATACTGCTTAGTAATGTGGTATTCCCTGGAGGCCTATTTCTGGCGGTGCAGTACAGTAAGGCTGCCGCACTACACCGCCACTATGCAGTGTGAAACCGGCCTGAGTTTGTGGCTCAGGAAACAAGACATAGCTTTCCCTATTATTAGAATCAATCGAGAGGACATCACTACTTCAACATTATGTCTAGTGACATCCCTAGAAAAACAGGTTTATACAGGAAACTTGTGTTGCGGAAGTCTTATTTTCTCATTCTAGAGGGTTTTTGAGAGAGGAAAAGGGGTTAATAAGAATTTGTGAGATTTCTGACTCTAAGGATTACCTACTTAGCTACTTACATTGCAGTTTGAAAAATTTTTCTCCACGTGCCCAGATGTTGTAATATTTTGAGAGACAGCCTTTGTGGGAACAGATGAACTTTACATATGCAGCTAGAGTATGGTTGACCGTCCTGAATTACTCCAATAAGAGGGGTGTGTGTAAGGCATTTCCATTTAACCACTATTGCATTCCTAGCACTGAAAAGCATTCAAGAATCAATGTCCTAAGATAATGAGTTGTGAGAGAGCTGCTTATAATGCCAAATAGACTATTTGGGGTTCAGATTTATTTCCAGCTCACTAGGATAATAGGACAATTGTAGATTAAGTGAAAAGGAAAGCTCAATGGCATGGCATCTCTATCAGATAGAATTGCTAGCCCTTGGAAACTTAGCTAACCACTTCAGGGTTCTAAATACCTGGTGGAAAATGCATATTAGTGTCAACATTTCCATGACAAATGAGGAATGCAGTCAGGGGCATGTGAAAACTACCTTCCACTCCTGAATGGAGTAATAAAATAAATGGAAGCCACTTCCATAAGACCAGAGGCTATGTGCTGTAGTAGTGTTGCATAATCTTATCAGACCTCTTATCAGTTACCATTGCAGCACAGAAACTGTACATCGCTGGTTAAAATCATATTTGTGGAGGTATCCCTGTAAAATCCAAAAGCAAAATTACAAGGAACGTCACTGATCAAATCTGACACTGATTTAGGAAGAGTTTGTGATGCTAAAACAATGAAATGTAAAAATGTGTATCCTGAATAATGTATTACATTCTACTATATGCCATTACAGTTCCTCTTTAAGATCATCACAAAAATAAAAAAAAAATACACCAGAGTACCTCACTCATAACAACTTGCAATCACAATCTGTTTAGTTTGCAGGGATTGGTACAATTCCCAGGTGACCATTCTGCACAGCGTTCTGTAGACATGTGACACGCTCTATTACCAAAGTTGGGGGAGGCCAACAATATGGCGCAGAACAGAGCAGCATGGAGCAGGCGAGGCGTGTAGAACAGTATAGTGTGACAGTCTGGAACTCTTGGTGATGCTTCCGAGAGGATTGGGAGCTGCCATACTCAGGCTAAAAATCTTGTCAACACTGGCCAGACCATCCACCTCATTCAAGAACCATCTAGAACAGCTTTTCTCAACCTTTTTACCCTGGAGGAACACTGCAAATAACTTTTGGATCGCAAGGAACCCCTGCAAACAATTTTATCATCTCGAGGAACCCCTGCATTTATTTTGCAGGAGGTATGGTCTTTAAAAGTATTTGTAGCTGTTTATTTCACTACTCCCTATTACCCTGCCACTCATACTGTCTCCTGAGCCCCCAATTTAGTGCTTCTTGTTACAGTACCACCTATTATAGTGTGCTCTATTATACTTCCCCCACAATAGGGGAAAATGCCAAGGAACCCCTGCAGAGTGCTCAAGGAACCCTGGGGTTCCTGGGAACCCTGGTTGAGAAAGCCTGATCTAGCATGTATACAAGGGGTTAAGAGCTAAGGGTTTCATGAGTCTGCTGCAGTTTGTGAACAAGTGTGAGTACGGGGTTAGTTTGTTTCAGACCATTATTGCCAGTTTTAAACAGTTTACCGTCTAGAAATTAGGAAAATAGGACAAAGTGGCAGAATACCTTAAATTAGACCTAATTCCTCTTCACCTTACCAGCATTTAAATTAAATAATTACATTTCATAAATTAAAATGTGACATTTTGGTTAAAGTGTACCAGAGATGACGTGACATGATGAAATAGACATGTGTATATACAGTGGGAAGCATACAGACACTTAAGCTGTGCTCTTTTTCTTTCCTGTCTGAAAGTTTATAATTCGCTATGGAACTGAGTTTTTCTCCAGTCAGGACTCAGTCGGCTCACTTCACTGATAACAAATTACAGCTATAAAACACTTTCCTAAGCCAATACCTGGGCTTTTTACTGTGAGAGTAAGGTCAGTAGTTTATGTATTTTCACTCTGGGACTCTAGAGGCACTGCAATTGAGCAGAGACTATGAAACATGACATCTGCTTTGTAAATGTTTACACATAAAATAAAACCTCGAGATATCTAAGAGTCATTTTTAGGAGTAGAAGGACAGATCCAATTGTTTATCTCATCAGTTTATTGTCATCTCTGCTTCACTTTAATGTTGACTTTTTTTAAGTCTCGACTCTGGCCCAAGATTTAAATAGTTACACGGACTATGGAGTGACAGACACTGATATGACTTTAGGGGATTTGAGTTGTGTTCTCCAATGATTGGAGATGGCAACTGAGAACCTTGGGAGATTGCTGTCTATGCTCTCTGGACAAGCTTATTTTTCTTACAACTGACTCTTTGCTTCTAGGATATTGCATTTTTGGGCATCTTGGGAAAGGAAATGTTTTCAATGTGTTAAGTTAAAAAATATGATACAGCTTTGAAATTGTTGGATGACATGAAATGTTCTACACAGTCTTCCTTTTGCTGCACCAATAAAAAGATTTATAGAAAAAAAATGTACCCTGAATTAATAGGGCACATGACAGCAATACCAAATCACTTCCTTTTAAAGAGGCAAATAAGTTATTTTCGGACATGAATAAAATAGAATATTGTACATTTCTCTTTGACTAGTCAAAAAAAAGAAAAATGAACATGCTCAGCAGGAGCAGAAGCATTACCATGAAGCTTACATCAAGGAAGATTGAAGGCAGAAGAAAGTATATAATTTTCAATTAGATAAGCAAAGTAACAGGAACGGGTACATTCAAAAAAGGCGCTACAAAAAAAAAATGGCGCAGAGTGATGCTGAAAATGACATCTTGTTACTAAGGTAATTTAACGTTTTATAAACGCCCTAAAACATTAAATAACCATAGTAACTTTAGCAGCATCTAGCATACATTACCTTGTCCTGGCGATCACTCCATCACTTCTTGGTTAGTTTGCAGGAGTCCTGCAGCCAGCCAATCACCATGCGGGGACTGAAGCCACAAGGTGATTGGCTGGATGCAGGACTAATGCAAACTAACTAGGAAGTGAAGTAGAGATCGCTGAGACAAGGTAATGTATTACTGCCTTAACACTCTCCCCTCGACTGCCGCTGCCTAATGCTGAGGATACACGGTGCGTTTCTGTACCGTGTATCGACCAGCTGATCTGGCCAGCTGATAATATTCAGCTGGCCCGATCAAGCCGCGTGACCCCAGCCCGCTCGCCACCAGCGAACAATGGCAGGGAATAGAGCGCTGATAAGGAAGCGCCGGCGGGGACGAGCGGCAATCGATCCGCGCGGACGAGCGGGGACGCGGTTGGGGTCGATCCAGCAGCTAATCGGCCCCCGGATCAACCCGTGTATTCCCAGCATAACACTAGCCCACTCTACCCCGGACACCCGCTGCCTAACACTCTCCCTCCCCACCCCCACTGCCTAACACTAGGTCACGTTTCCTCAGACCCCCGCTGCATAAAACTATCCCCCCACCTGAGTGTGTAAAAGCCGCAATTAGCGGCAAGGAGGGTAAATTATGGTGCCCGCTACTTAAGGGTGCTAGGCATCCGCTATTTATCGGGCGCCATATTTTAACTTCCATGCCACTAAATCGGGGTTTGTTCTATTGCAGCCCATGCGCCATATTTTAACTTTGATAACGGAAAGCATCGTTTTACATAGCAGTTTAACCACTTACCGACCGCCCACTGCACAGGGGCGGCCGGAAAGTGGATCCCGCAAGGACCGCCGCATGCACAGAGGCGGCGGTCCTTGTACGGGCATGGGCGGAGCGATCGCGTCATTCGTGACGTGATCCTCCGCCGGGGACTGGCTCCGCCCCCCTCGCGCTGTAACCCGCCGGCCGTTCAGAAGCGCCGGCGGGTTACTAGCACCCGGATCGCCACATACAAAGTGTATAATACACTTTGTAATGTATACAAAGTGTATTATACAGGCTGCCTCCTGCCCTGGCGGTCCCAGTGTCCGAGGGACCACCAGGGCAGTCTGCAGCCACCCTAGTCTGCACCCAAGCACACTGATTCCCCCCCCTGCCCCCTGATCGCCCACAGCACCCCTCAGACCCCCCCCCCTGCCCACCCCCCAGACCACTGTTTGCACCCAATCACCCCCCTAATCACCCATCAATCACTCCCTGTCACTATCTGTCAACGCTATTTTTTTTTTAATGCCCTAAACTGCCCCCTGCTCCCTCCTGATCACCCCCCCACCCCTCAGATCCTACCCAGACCCCCTCCCCCCCCCCCCCCCTGTGTACTGTATGCATCTATCCCCCTGATCACCTGTCAATCACCTGTCAATCACCCATCAATCACCCCCTGTCACTGCCACCCATCAATCAGCCCCTAACCTGCCCCTTGCGGGCAATCTGATCACCCACCCACACCAATAGATCGCCCGCAGATCCGACGTCAGATCACCTCCCAAGTGCAGTGTTTACATCTGTTCTCTACCCTAAACACCCACTAATTACCCATCAATCACCCCCTGTCACCACCTGTCACTGTTACCCATCAGATCAGACCCTAATCTGCCCCTTGCGGGCACCCAATCACCCGCCTACACGCTCAGATTGCCCTCAGACTCCCCCTTATCAATTCGCCAGTGCAATATTTACATCTGTTCTTCCCTGTAATAACCGACTGATCACCTGTCAATCACCCATCAATCACCCCATGTCACTGCCACCCATTAATCACCCCCTGTCACTGCCACCCATCAATCAGCCCCTAACCTGCCCCTTGCGGGCAATCTGATCACCCACCCACACCAACAAATCGCCCGCAGATCCGACGTCAGATCGCCTCCCAAGTGCAGTGTTTACATCTGTTCTCTACCCTAAACACCCACTAATTACCCATCAATCACCCCCTGTCACTGCTACCTATCAGATTAGACCCCTATCTGCCCCTAGGGCACTCAATCACCCGCCCACACCCTCAGAACGCCCTCAGACCCCAGCCCTGAACACCTTGCCAGTGCATTGCTTGCATCTATTCCCCCCTCTAATCACACCTTGAGACACCCATCAATCACCTCCTGTCACCCCCTAGCACACCTACCCATCAGACCAGGCCCTAATTTGCCCCGTGTGGGCTCCTGATCACTCGGCCAAACCCTCAGATCCCCCTCAGACCCCCTTCCGATCACCTCCCCAGTGCATTGATTGCATCTATTTTCCCCTCTAACCACCCCCTGAGACACCCATCAATCACCTCCTGTCACCCCCCTAGCACTCAGGGGTGTATTTAGGGTTTGGGCTCCCCTAGGCACCCCAAACCTATGGCGCGCATATAATCGTAATGGGGCAGTGTTTTACTATAAATTAATTGTAATGGGGCAGCATTTCACCATAAAATAATCGTACAGCAGCAATGTTTCACCAGAGAATAATCGCAATGAGGGCCACATTTCACCAGAGAATAAGCACAATGAGGGCCACATTTCACCAGAGAATAAGCACAATGAGGGCCACATTTCACCAGAGAATAATCGCAATCAGTGCAACATTTCAGCAGAGAATGATCGCAATGAGAGCCACATTTCACCAGAGAATAATCGCTATCAGAGCAACATTTCAGCAGAGAATGACCGCAATGAGAGCTACATTTCACCAGAGAATAAGCACAATGAAGGCCACATTTCAGCAGAGAATAATCGCAATCAGTGCAACATTTCACCAGAGAATAATCGCTATCAGAGCAACATTTCACCAGAGAATAATCGCTATCAGAGCAACATTTCAGCAGAGAATAATTGCAATCAGTGCAACATTTCAGCAGAGAATAATCGCAATGAGTGCAACATTTCACCAGAGAATAATCGCAATGAGTGCAACATTTCACAAGAAAATAAACGCAATGAGTGCAACGTTTCACCAGAGAATAATTGCAATGAGTGCAAATTTCATCAGAAAATAATCGTATAGTGGGCAGCATTTCGGTGAGAGTTGGAAGGAGGGTTAGAGAGGATGGGCAGAGAGAGAGACATAGGGTAAGCAGATAGACAGGTACAGAAAGTGTTAGGGCTGGTTCAAACGGACGCTTGCGGAACGCTTACCTCAAGCGTTCGGAACGTCTTGTTAAACGTTTGCACCGAGCTTTTACACGCGTTTACACAAACGCAGCGTTCGGGTCTCGATTTTCGCTTGCGTTCGTGGCCGCCCTGGAAGCTACATGTAGCTTCCAGGGGCTGCCAAACGCGACGGGTAATGTCCCCCTTGGGAGATAAAAACGCTGACCGCATCCGGACGCGACGGCTGCTGAAAACCTGACCGCGCAGCAGCCACCGCACGTCATCAAACGTGACGCCGCGCAGACGTCCGTGTGAACCAGCCTTGACAATATTCAAGAGAGGAGTATGGGCAAAAGGAACACACCAGAGCATTGTACATTACCTCCTCCCCTTCTGTCATGTGTCTGGCTGGCAGGCTGTCTCTGTGCACTCTGCTGGGCTGGCTATGGCAGCTATGTCCCTCTGGGTGTCTGTAAGGCAAGCTAGAGGCTGTCACTGGCAGGCTCGGGCTGCAGCTCCTCTCTCTGCTGTCATGGCTGGCTGCTCAATCATTTACTCGCTCTGTCTCCTCGTCTCTGTCCAGCTCTGGTATTTCCCGCCGGTGCCACACATGGTGAAGATGCAGAGACGTCAGGCCAGCGTGAGTACGCCTGATGTCTCTCTCAGCATCAGGGAGCTGTAGGGGGAGCGGGGGAGGAGGCCAAAGCCTCACAACTTCGGCTGCTCTTTGAGCCTCAGGGTCTTTCTCAGTTATGTGGTTGGCAGCGAGTGGAGTTCTAGGAGCCTCTGTGACCTGGGCTGGGTAGCTGGTGGCCTGCTGCCTAGGCTGGGTGGCTGGGGCCTGCTGCCTGTGACCTGGTGGCCTGCTGCCTGGGCTGGGCGGCTGGGGCCTGCTGCCTGTGACCTGGTGGCCTGCTGCCTGGGCTGGGGCCTGCTGCCTGTGACCTGGCGGCCTGCTGCCTGGGCTGGGCGGCTGGGGCCTGCTGCCTGTGACCTGGAGGCCTGCTGCCTGGGCTGGGCGGCTGGGGCCTGCTATCTGTGACCCTGGGGTAGCTGGTGGCCTGCTGCCTGTGACCCTGGGCTGGGATAGCTGGTCGTGGCCTGCTGGCTGCTGCCTGGGGCCTGCTGCCTGTGACCCTGGGCTGGGATAGCTGGTGGTGGCCTGCTGGCTGCTGCCTGTGACCCTGGGCTGGGGTAGCTGGTGGTGGCCTGCTGCCTGGGCAGCTGGGGCCTGCTGCCTGTGACCCTGGGCTGGGGTAGATAGTAGGTAGCTGGTGGCCTGCTGCCTGGGCGGCTGGGGCCTGCTTCCTGTGACTCTGGGCTGGGGTAGCTGGTGGTGGCCTGCTGCCTGCGACCCTGGGCTGGGGTAGCTAGTAGGTAGCTGGTGGCCTGCTGCCTGGGCAGCTGGGGCCTGCTGCCTGTGACGCTGGGCTGGGTAGCTGCTGGTGGTCTGCTGCCTGAGTGGCTGGGGCCTGCGACCCTGGGCTGGGGTAGCTGGTGGCCTGCTGTTCTGCCTGTGACCCTGGGCTGGGGTAGCTGGTGGCCTGCTGTTCTGCCTGTGACCCTGGGCTAGGGTAGCTGGTGGTTGCCTGCTGTGCTGCCTGGGCGGCTGGGGCCTGCTGCCTGTGACCCTGGGCTGGGGTAGCTGGTGGTGGCCTGCTGTGGTGCCTGGGGTCTGTGACCCTGGGCTAGGGTAGCTGGTGGTGGCCTGCTGCCTGGGCCTGCGAGTGACCCTGGGCTGGGGTAGCTGTTGGTGGCCTGCTGGGGTCTGTGACCCTGGGCTGGGGTAGCTGTTGGTGGCCTGGGCGGCTGGGGTCTGTGACCCTGGGCTGGGGTAGCTGTTGGTGGCCTGCTGTGCTGCCTGGGCGGCTGGGGTCTGTGACCCTGGGCTGGGGTAGCTGGTGGTGGCCTGCTGCCTGGGCTGGGCGGCTGGGGCCTGCGAGTGACCCTGGGCTGGGGACTGGGGTAGCTGTTGGTGGCCTGCTGTGGTGCCTGGGCGGCTGGGGTCTGTGACCCTGGGCTGGGGTAGCTGGTGGCGGCCTGCTGTGCTGCCTGGGCGGCTGGGGCCTGCTGCCTGTGAGTGACCCTGGGCTAGGCGAGGCGAGGGTGCTTGCTGGGTACCTCTGGCTGCCTGGCTCCTGGCTGGGTAGCTGTGGCGGCTGGGCTGGGTAGGGTAGCTGTGGCGGCTGCTGGGCTGGGTTGGTAGCTGTGGCGGCTGGGTTGGTAGCTGTGGCGGCTGGGTAGCTGTGTCTGGGCTGCGGCTGCTTCACGTGGCTCCAGACTCCAGTCCCGACCCGACCACCTCGTTGCTGCTGTCCTCCAGTCCTCCTGCCGCCTGCGTGATCTAAAATGGCGGCGAGGGAGGAGGAGGAGGAGTCACTTTTTCCGGGCTCGGCTATGGGGGGGCGGAGCATATGACGGAGGCCAATGTATCCATGCTGGCTGGCTGCCTGCCTCTCTCAGAGTCTCTCAGACTCAATGTCAAGCCACGCCCCCCCTCCCCGTACGTGTGCAAGTGGCTGCCTCCCTCCTCTCTGCTCTGGGCTGGCTGGCACACAGACAAAACCATGGTGGCGGCGGGGGGGAGCGCCGAGCGCTTGCAAAATAACTGTAAGTGGTGATGCAGCGGCGCTCCCCCCCCCCCCCCCCCTCCAAAAAAAAATAATAATAAAAAAAAAAATATGTCACAAGGGGAAAAAAATTTTAAAAATTTTTTTTCTCATTTAAACCCAGTCGCCACCCGCCCCCCCCCCCGAGGACCCGCCCATGGCACCGGCCCACGGGTGCCTCTTAATAGATACGTCCCTGCTAGCACTCCTATCCATCAGATCAGGCCCAATACAACCTGTCATCTAAAAGGCCACCCTGCTTATGACCGGTTCCACAAAATTCGCCCCCTCATAGACCACCTGTCATCAAAATTTGCAGATGCTTATACCCCTGAACAGTCATTTTGAGACATTTTGTTTCCAGACTACTCACGGTTTTGGGCCCGTAAAATGCCAGGGCGGTATAGGAACCCCACGAATGACCCCATTTTAGAAAAAAAGACACCCCAAGGTATTCTGTTAGGTGTATGACGGGTTCATAGAAGATTTTATTTTTTGTCAAAAGTTAGCGGAAATTGATTTTTATTGTTTTTTTTCTCACAAAGTGTCATTTTTCACTAACTTGTGACAAAAAAAAAAAAAATCTATGAACTCGCCATACACCTAACGGAATACCTTGGGGTGTCTTCTTTCTAAAATGGGGTCACTTGTGGGGTTCCTATACTGCCCTGGCATTTTAGGGGCCCTAAACCGTGAGGAGTAGTCTAGAAAACAAATGCCTCAAAATGACCTGTGAATAGGACGTTGGGCCCCTTAGCGCACCTAGGCTGCAAAAAAGTGTCACACGTGGTACCGCCGTACTCAGGAAAAGTAGTATAATGTGTTTTGGGGTGTATTTTTACACATACCCATGCTGAGTGGGAGAAATATCTCTGTAAATGGACAATTGTGTGTAAAAAAAAAAAATCAAACAATTGTCATTTACAGAGATATTTCTCCCACCCAGCATGGGTATGTGTAAAAATACACCCCAAAACACATTATACTACTTCTCCTGAGTACGGCAATACCACATGTGTGGCACTTTTCTGCAGCCTAACTGCGCTAAGGGGTCCAAAGTCCAATGAGCACCTTTAGGCTTTACAGGGGTGCTTACAATTAGCCACCCCCCCAAAATGCAAGGACAGTAAACACACTCCACAAATTACCCCATTTTGGAAAGTAGACACTTCAAGGTATTCAGAGAGGAGCATAGTGAGTCCGTGGCAGATTTCATTTTTTTTTGTCGCAAGTTAGCAGAAATGGAAATTTTTTTTTTCTTTTTTGTCACAAAGTGTCATTTTCCGCTAACTTGTGACAAAAAATAAAATCTATGAACTCACCATGCCTTTCAGTGAATACTTTGGGATATCTTCTTTCCAAAATGGGGTCATTTGGGGGGTATTTATACTATCCTGGAATTCTAGCCCCTCATGATGAAACATGACAGGTGGTCAGAAAAGTCATAGATGCTTCAAAATGGGAAAATTCACTTTTTGCACCATAGTTTGTAAACGCTATAACTTTTACCCAAACCAATCAATATAGGCTGAATGGGGGTTTTTTTTATTAAAAACATGTTTGTCCACATTTTTCGTGCTGCATGTATACAGAAATTTTACTTTATTTGAAAAATGTCAGCACAGAAAGTTAAAAAAAAATCTTTTTTTTGACAAAATTCATGTCTTTTTTGATGAATATAATAAAAAGTAAAAATCGCAGCAGCAATCAAATAGTACCAAAAGAAAGCTTTATTAGTGACAAGAAAAGGAGCCAAAATTCATTTAGGTGGTAGGTTGTATGAGCGAGCAATAAACCGTGAAAGCTGCAGTGGAATGGAAAAAAAGGGTTTGGTCCTTAAGGGGGGTAAAGCCCACAGTCCTCAAGTGGTTAATGCTGCACCATTTTTATACATCAGCGCTGTGCGCCATTTTTATCTGATCCCAAGAGAAACAGTAACTGAAATAAGGGCACATCTACAGCTGCTATAAAAATAGCCTGCATATTGTATCCATAGTAAAAATGGCTGTCTTTTCACAACCCCTGCCTACTATTTATCTCAGGGAGAAATAGGAGGCTCTGTATACAATGTAGCTAGAGCCATAAGACTTTATGGGGGCAGGAGGCTGTATAGGCTGCTGTGACTGAACAGGGCTCCAATAAGTTATTCCATTTAGTTATAATGTATAATGAAAATAGTCTGTAGTCATTTGCAAAGAAAGCGGTGGCTCAAGGTGGAAACACACCATGTAATTTTCACTTCAGGTCCTATTTGAGTGAGTGATTAGATCAATATTTAGATCTTGCATTGATCGCATATAGAAGAAAGCTAGCATACACATATGCAATGTTTTTACATTCCTATCAGCTTTCCAATCATTTTTCTGAATGGAATGACATACACATGGAATGATGGTATTTTGATCAATGTTTTCAGCATATACCGTCTGCCTCTGATCGAGAAAGATTGATTTTTCAACAGTTTTCTCGATTGGAAATATATGATGTGAAAATAGTATGGTGGATACCCAGCATAAGGTCACATCCCAAACAAGATTCCACAAATAACTTTAATTTGAATATTCTTATAGTGTTAACTTTACTATTTAGCTCACTCTGATCTGCCAGAAATCAACATGTACAATTAATTTAAATTTGATAATTTTTTTTTACCTAAAATTGGTTCATTTTATAGAACATTTGTATCAATCAAGGGTGGTGCAGAAGAGGTGGTGGATCGACAGGCCATAGCGTAGTACTGCATCAAACAGTGTAGCACTGCACTTCCATCAATGTTGATTAGACTTTCTGCTAAATTCCAGCAGATTCTGAAACAGAGAGGAATCGATCATTTTGCCACATAGGATGGCAATTTTAAAAGTCCCTGAGCTGTGTCAGAAAAAAGAAAACTGGACTTACCTGGGGCTTCCTCCAGCCCACTGTAGCCCGCGAACTCCCGGGCATCCTCCTGCAGCTTCACAGATGGTAAATCGATTTCATGCTGAAATCGATTCACAATCTGTTTGCAGTAAAGGCAGCCATACGATCCCTCTCTGATCAGACAGGGATCTATCTGTTGGTCGAACTGATGGCAAATCGACCAGTGTATGGCCACCTTTACTTTATCTGCAGAGTTCTCAACTTCTCCCCACCACATCAGAAGAGCTTGTGTGTTGAAGACAAGCAGCCGGGAAACAGAGGGGGCGGGGCGGCAGAACTCAGTGCTGTGCACTGCCTTATCACACGTGAGTCAGCCTCGGAGCTGTCTGGAAAGGATGGAATCTGCCTGCAGCCCCAGGCTCTCTCCCCAACCTCAAGTCACACAGCAGCACTAGCCTGCCTGCACTTGTATCCAGCTGCCTGCTGTTATGTCTGATCGTGCTGCCCAAGTCCCGCCCCTTACAATCCACCCAGCCAATCACAGTTCCACCAGGAAGGTGAGGTCATGCAGGCAGAGGAGCACTCCTGCATTGTACAGCGATGGCTTTTGCTGATTGATAGCAGGCTATGGAGCGCTCCTGCCTGCAGTTTACAACACTGGCATTTGCTAGATAAACAGGTGCATACCAACAGCCGGGCGGGGTTTCAAAACACTCGGGTGGCCCGCCCACCTAATTTAGCCTGGGGAGTACATTGGTGATGAGAACTTCAGACATTGAAATCTATGTAAAGTCTAATGTTTCAGCTTGATAAAATACTGCAGCATTTTCTCATACTGTCCCAAGCTAAAAGGAATTTTATTTTACTGCAGTTTTCCTTTAAGAAAAACTAACGCACTGCACAGATTTTGTAATATTTGAGAAAATGCTTTTTTGTGTGCTCTCCTGAATTCTCTTCTGCCTACTAAACTGTAACGCATCAGCTATTTAGAGGTTTATGTCATGCAGGCATGACAGAGTTTTCATTTGTCCTTTTTATGCCTTACATCACAATTATATTTTTCTTTTATCATTCTGGGCACATGTTTTATGGAGAAAGCAATCAGCAATCTGCCACTGACACAGAACTACATCTTACCCTCTAGTGTTAGATTTTTTTCTATTCACTTCAGAATAAAATACATAACAGCGATAAAGAAAATCTACAGCATTTTGTACCCAGAAAAGAATCAGTCATTTTAATGAAAGGCAAAGAACAAGCGATATCTGCAATAAGCCAAAAAAAAGCACTAAGCTTCATATTAAATGAAGCTGTCCAATTATTTTTTCCCCCATACCTGGTCCAAAAATCAATTCTCCAAGCTTTGAATATAATGTTCCGGAAAAAAATTACAGAATAAATAAATACATAGCTGAGTATACCAAGACGGCTGGTAGCCAACATGATTTTAAAGGAACCAGTTGGGCAACACGGACTTCAGCCTTGCCTTCAAACACTACTGGCTAACCACTGGCTGAAGGGAGTACAAGCTTTCAACTACTTAACAACAGGTTCAGTTCCAGGAGATTGTAAGTTGAAAGCATTTATAAGTGGAGTCCTGTGTTAAACATGGTGAAATGTGGATAAATGGATTTACTTTCGGACAACTCTAGGTTTGGACATATAGTATAAAGTATGTTTGTTTTTTTTTTTAAATATGCTTTTAAAGTGTTTTAAACTACTTATAATAATGTATTCAATACTGTAACATTTAACATCAAAAATCTGAAATAAACAGTGTTGTATAATTTGCAAATGAAGATCATTTTGTTTGCATCTCTGAAAGGTTGTAACTCATATCATTTGTAAGTAGGGGACTGTCTGTACAGAGTGTGACAGGATATTACCAAGGTGCATTCTGGTTCATGCATGCTGCAACTACCCTCCCATTCTTGTTCTCAGGAACACCTGGACTCAAACTACTTACTTCACTTATCCTGCAACATCCTTAAACTAATTCAGTTGTCACATAAGAGGTATAATGCAGGAACTTTAGAAACACAGCGTCTTTCATTGTTTGGTTACAGTCATTTGGCAGAGTGGATGCCCCACATGTGCCAGCAATTAAAGTAGGCCTTAAAGGAATACTATCCTTTAAGAATACTATCCTTTAAGAACCCAAGTGTTCTAAAATGACAATGTACAAATAATGTCTAAGTAGCTGTGTAAACATTTTCCTACTTTTCATGTTAAAGATCAGAGGCAAAAGCTGTAATTTATTGAGGGTAGGATTTAGCTATATTGGGACAAATCAATTGCAGAAGGGGTGTCTGCTTCAATGCACAGCCAGAGTTGCATATCAGACTACAGAAAGCAAATATCAAACATATCAAACTCTGAAAGCAAAAACAGTATGAAAAGCTGTGACAATTAAGTTACATTTCCTCTGCTCTCTTCAGACATGTCAGTCAGAAACACAGGACACAGAAGCTGCAGCTGTTCTCTCTGTCACACAGAGAGTTACACATAGAGTTAACTGATCAAGTGTGAAGGGAATTTCCCCTCTCTTTATGGCTCAGTCTGCCGTCAGTTTTGGCGTCAGTAAAGCTTGAAAGTATTTTGATAACAGTAAACAAAGAAATTGCAACTAAAATGTATACACCAGTACTTAGCAGCACATCCCAAACAATTCCTGTGTCAATTGAAAAAAATATGTTAATCGATAGTATTCCTTTAAGCCTGTGATGCTTTCCATGCTGCAATTGCATGGAGAAACCTACGCTGGGGTTATGGACTGTGTTATAGTAAAGTTTCACATCCTTTGTAGCCTGCTGCTAGTGGCTCTTGGAAAGCATTGTAATTCTGATTTAGGCACCTTTGTGTCAGATTTCAAGGGAACCTGAGGTGAGAGCAATATGGAGTCTGCCAAATTATTTCTTTTTAAGCAATACCATGGCAGTCCTGTTGATATCCTACCATCAGTAGTGTCTGAATCACAAGCCTGAAACAAGTACATGACAAATGCAGTCAGACTTCAGTGAGAACACATGGTCTGCATGCTTGTTCAGGGTCTATGGCTTAAACTGTATCCGAACATCAAACCGTGGCTCTCCAACAAACTATGGCAACTGCAAAGAAGCACAAGTCCGGCAACCAGGAGGGCAAGAAACAACCTCAACCGGAAACAGAGTTGCCATTCCAGCTGTGAGCCAAGCCGATGTTCTGCGCCACTGGTCAACGCTGAACACTAGGAAAGACTCAGGCCCTGACGGAGTGTCACCAGCCTGCCTGAAAACTTGTTCACGGCATCTTGTTCCTATTTTTACCTACATGTACACAAAATGCCTACAGGAGGGCAAAGTCCCCACGTGCTTCAAGATGTCCCATCATCCCTGTCCCCAAAAAACAAGTCACATAATGATGAAGTTCCTGTAGGTGTTACTGGTAAACAAGAAAGCTCAGGTGAAAAAGGCTCCTTTGCTCCAGCTGAACAGCAGAGGGGCAGGATGAAACTGTCTGTGTGGCTGATATTGTGGTAAAACCCTTCCCACAGTATGATGTCATGACCATGGTCCTGACAGTTTGCTGCTGATTAACCTTGCTACATTTGTTTAGTGTTGCGACTGTTTTTGCATTGGTTTGGTTTTTTACATTTTCATTTATTAAATTAAGCTTTAAAAACAAGTGTGGATTTACCTCACCATTCCCTGTCTACATTTTTTTCTGACCCCAAACAAGCCCCAAGGACTCCTCTAAGCTTAATAGGAAGAAATAATAGAAGCAGCAAATAGAAAAGTGTTAACTAGAGGTTTCAGCAACCTGAAAAATAAAGCTATTTTTCCCAAAATATGAATAATATCACAATAGTTTATATGCCAAGGGAAACCGCCTACATACAAAAAGTATCCTTCTGGGTGTATTTTCAATGCCGCTTTATTTAATCAGACAGAAAGAAATAAAGCAAGTATAAACAACTATTGGCCACAAAATGAAATTCACCAATGCTCTTTTACTAGAGTTAATTCTGTGCCAGATGTCTATATTCCAATGAACGTGCATGTTAAAACAAAACATTTTTAAGGCAATATGTTATTTTTCTTTTTTGTTGCCATCTCTCTTTGTTGAATATGCCACATGAATGTTATAAGTGATACATAGTAGAGATGGCACAGTCAGTTTGACTATAATCCTCTGTCCTAAGGCAATGATAAAAGAAAGATAGCCCATACGCTGATAAAACGTCACTGCACATGGAAGAACAAGGTGTATTAGCTAGTGTCGTATAATGTAATACTATACTATTTAAATAGCCACCTCTTGTTTTTTTTTTATGAAAAACCTAAGTTTGCCTTCCTAAAACAGAAGGCATTTGTGATAATTTAGGTTGGAGTGCACTTCTGCAGTGTCCCACAGTGCATCACTGCTGAATATGCAAATCATCTCTGTTGTCCGCGATAGGGATGCATCGTGGGGACACCTCAGAGCTCACTCCAACCTGAATACTCGCACACACATTCTGGCAGTGATGAAGTGCCTTTTTAATTGATTTCATAAGCAAAGGCAGTGCACAAAGTTGCATACAAAATTTGCATAAGGTACATCAATGCAGAATAATCTGCATCTCATTGACTAGTGACAACTACACATCAGGCTTTATTCTTACAGCAGAGATGTTTATTTATTATATATAAAAGATTCCTGTGTACACATCAGATAAACAGTCACAGCCAGATATGTATAACTAACTTTAAAAATATGGTGTCTGCTTTAATACAGCAGCACAAATCAGGTAGATTGATGATTGGTTTGTTTCATTTTTGTGGACTAAGCCCTGCAATTACTGTATATATAATTTATGATGACATTTGACTGAGAAATAAAACATGTTATATTTTGTCTTTTAATTACCATTTACATTTATTAAAACATTTTTCCTGGCTCCAGGTACCAAAAAATTGCTGACTCCAAAGGCCTGCATATACACACTACAATTGCCATCACATTATAAATGGGGTGGGACTTCACTGTGTGTAGGCCTGAACTCTTGCACAGGACAGAAAGAAAACAGATAAATGCACCCTGTATGTATTTAGAGAATTTAGCATGTCTAATTTTCTCTCCTCTGTGTCTAATCACCAGTTGTAATTTGAGCTCTCCCTTGTGTCACCTGACTGCCATGGCATCTGAAAGTTCAAGGTGTTAATATGTCTGCTTCCGTGAAAGCAGGAAGTAGAAACGCTACAGATTTATTGTAGAATTTGTATCAGTTGCAACAAAGAAATGTTTTTCTTTAAAGGTTATTATGCTGCTGTGTATCTTTTAGAGCAGAGAGGAAGTTCTGAGCTCAGGTCCGCAAGCGTGGCAAGGGATAGCCCCTTTGATCACCTAAGAGTTCCTCCAGACTGCTTTATTTTAGTAAGGAGTTCACTAAAGCAGTCTAGATCTAGATTAACTTAAAATAAGAAGAGAAAACGATGACTATTTACATCATTCACAGCTGTCAGTCAGTTTGAGGTATTGTGATAAAACCTGAAGTATGAGATACTTACTTCCCAATGTTTTCTGGGAGCGCCTGCAGCGAGATATCATTAATAGACAGACATGTCAGGCTTTCAAGGTTTGGAAAGCTTTCAGGCAACCTGTAAAAGAAAATATTACCTCTTTATCTTGACAATGTTGTTCACAAAAGTCACACTTGGCAAAGCCAAACCACTAATGCAGAAAACAGCAAATCAGACAAAACATTTTTAAAGAAAAAAAGGTAAAGTAAAAAGGTAGAGGAAAAAGGCAAGTGATCTTTTGCCATCAATATTATACGTTCCACACACAAGAATGCAGCCAGTCTGCTCTGTGTACTCTGCAACACTCCACTGACTAAGTCCTACCTCATACAGCCATATTAATACATGCTTTACAATGAGGAAGACCAATACGTCTGCCCTCTATGCAGGTACTGGAATGGCTCTGTAAAATGAAAAGGCCATAGGCACACCACATGCTAGTGGTTCTGGATGTGTGTGGGGCTTTAAAAGGACATACAGTAAAAAAAAAAATTGCAGATTCAGTGGTGATGTATCATGGGGAATCCTTCTTGCTCACATAAGGCTGAATAGTTGCAAATACCTTCTGTCTTAACCACTTTTGTAATGACTGATTATCTACGTCCTGCAGGACTTCAGTGCCTGCCCAGGGATGTAAATAATAGTCTATGGAATACGATCGTTAGAGGGAAGATGACTGAATGGGAACGCTGTTACCATTCATTAATGTAAGTCCCCGTATCCATGATAGTCGGCATCAATGCGATGCTGCAGTCATTGTAACAAAACGGAGTAACACTTCTAGTACGCTAAGGGCCCGTTTCCACTAGTGCGACGCGATTTCGCCGGCATTCCGACGCTTGTAAAAACGCATGCGGATGTGTTTCCGCATGCGTTTTACCCGCGATTTCGCATGGCAGGGTGCCATGCGAAATTAACCATGACACTGCCAGGGCAAAATAACATTGAAAAAGGTGCGAAATCGCACGCGAAATCGCGGGTAAAAACGCATGTAACAAACGCATGCGTTTTTACTATTAAATACATTAGCGGCGATTCGCACGGATTCCCGACGCAGGCGAAATCTGTGGGTCCCGCCGTGCAGATTTGGCCCGCCGCCAAATCGCTCCCGCACGCCGCACATGTGGAAACAGCCCCATCCACTAACATTAAGTATGCGAATCTGCATGCAGTGCCCGCATGCGGATTCGCCCTAGTGGAAACGAGCCCTAAAAGGAAATAATGCGTGAGGACATCTTGTGGCCAAATAGTAAAATTACACCTACATACATTTATTTTAATAAAAAGACCCACACTTACATTTAAAATTAACACCCTACCTCCCACACTATCCCTTAATTACCCAAATAAAAGGATAGTAGCTGGCACAGCCTGTATTTGTAGCTTAATTGCTTTTATTCAGCTCTGCCACATTAAAACAATGTTGTGCCACATTACAACAATGTTGTAATGTGGCAGAGCTGAATAAAATCACTAAGCTATAAATACAGACGGTGCCAGCTACTTTCTTTTTGCTGATGGAGTGGTGACCCTATTGCTGAGAACGTCATTGGATGAATGAGATGGAGGTGCATTACTACAAGATATCTGCATAATTAGCCAAATAAAAAATTTGCATTAAAAGAGAGAAAATTACAATAAAAAATACATGAACAGTTACCTTAGGGACTGAACCTTTTTAATATGTACTGTATGTCAAGAGGGTATATTACTGTTCATTTTGAAAATATGGGCAATAACCGGGACAAATGGGAAATATAATGTGTGGGTTTTAATTATGGTAGCATGTATTATTTTAAAATTATAATGGCTGAAAACTGAAAAATGATGATTTTTTTTCTTATTTTTGCTGTTAAAATGCATTTACAATAAAATAATTCTTAGCAAAATGTACCACCCAAAGAAAGCCTAATTGGTGGCAAAAAAAAAAGATATAGATCATTTTGTTGTGATAAGTAGTCATAAGGTTATGGGCGAATGAATGGAGGGAGCGCTGAAAGGTGAAAATTGCTCTGGTACAGAAGGGGATAAACACCTCTGTAGTGAAGTGGTTAAAGGACAACTGTAAGGAAAAGGATATGGAGGCTGCCATATTTATTTCCTTTTAAACAATACCAGTTGCCTGGCAGCCCTGTTGGTCTGTTTGGCTGCAGTAGTGTCTGAATCACACCTGAAACAAGCATGCAGCTAATCTTGTCAGATCTGACAATAATGTCAAAAACACTTGATCTGCTGCATGCTTGTTCAGGGTCTATGGCTAAACGTATTATGCTGGGTACACACCATGCGTTTTCCCGCTCGATCCGCGGGTCGATCGGGATAGATTCGATTATTTCCGACATGCTCGATTTGGGTTTCGATCATTCCTGCCGTCAATTTGCATTCAGTTCTAAAATCCTGCATTCAACAGTTAGCCTTAAAGACAGTTAAAATTCATATATTTTATGATCGACACCCGATATAAAATCCAGTCCAGGTTTGCTGGCTATCTTATGCTCTGTAGTGTTGGTAAATCAATCCCTAAGTGTGGCCATGTGTAAACAACTGGCCAACTGCTCTGAATAGCTGAAAACAGCTTATTTCCAAGACATCAAGAAGGTGTATACATGACGTGGTTCCTTTCCAAAACACCAAGATACTGCTCTTAGTGATGAAAAGCAAGCCAAGGTTCTCTCGGGTTACTCAAGTTTGCTGTCAAAGCAACTTCTCCAAGCTTTCTTCAGCTGAAAATATAAATTTTCAATATGCAAATAGAAGCTGCGGGCAATAATACATTTACAGCAGCTTCCTTCTGTTGCCTAGATATTAAGAAGGAATAATATTAATTTTGTATTGGATTCTGTCAAATACTATATCATTAATGCTGAAATATTTATTAAAACGTCAAACTCTTGCTAAAAATGTGCTATAAACACGCATTAGTGCTACAAGTGATTTTACACATTAATAATCTTTTCATTTCAGATCACAGCCAGCAATCAATTTTTCAAAACCCACTTTGAGCATAAATCACACTTCATTTCCTAGCATGGGATCTGTATCCTGCGCTTCAGTTAAGACAGCTCAATGTTTCCCTCTTACTGAGCAAGGCAGGAGGTCTTTGTAATGTTTAACACCTGCACTGAGAGACTGGCATCAGAATGGACCCTCACAGAATGCATGACAAGAATGATGAAGGGGCTGGGTAACGGTGTGCTTATAACCAATGTACAAAGGATGTGCAACTGAACTAAAGGAAGAGTTTATTTCTCAACAAAGGTGGAGGCTTCACTTTAGAGTTGGCATTACCTTGTGAGTGGATTTCCGCTGAAATCAGCCACTTGGAGCGCTTTACAAAAAGAGATGCTTTCTGGGATTTCTGGAATATCTGAAAAATAAAAAAAAGTTTAAAAAAGTTTAGTATATACTATATGCCACTCAAATGCACATTATGCTGGAAGTTTTAACGCAGCTAGATGGCATGAGCTTTTGAAGTTGGTTCCATGTTGGTTTGACAACTGTTCAATGTCAGCTTGGCAATGGTTCATCTTTAGTTTGACTAATCTGTCCCCGCTTTTCTATTCACTAGTATTGCTGTAATTTGAATAATGGAAACCAAAAACATCTGCATAATGGGTGATGCATATATGGACATTTGACGTCCATATATGCATCACCCATAACCATAAGGCAGGCTAGGTGCAAGGACATTACCACTGAAGTGCTGGTGATTGGTTTACATGTGTAAAGCTGGATTCCAGCACTTCTGGGATTCAGATTAGAGAATATTGTACCCTGTACAAGATTTAAACTCTCTTGGAAGCAACAGCAGTCACATCAGCATGGCTGTCATATGCAGCTGAACCTTCAATGCAAAGAACCCTGGCAGTCTGACTATGACCACTGCCACAAGCCATCACAAGAAGGCAATAGTTACTGTGTCATTACCCTGGAACATGCTCCTATCTCCATGGGCTAATGGAAAAGGAGAACAGTGGCCACAATTGGATAGCATTGTGAGCTGCAAGCAAGTTTTGGGGCTTCAACATAAACATCAAGGGTTTAGAGGATGGGCCATTTATGATTGGTTGGTTATAGGTATCCGTAGCCTTTTTTTTTTTTCGATTAGTACTTTTGATCTACCTAAACTGCAATCTACATAAAAAAAAATTGTTCTGTGATAGAAATACTAAAAGCTGCATTTGCAAAAAAAGAAAAAAAAAATTGTTGAAAGAAAGGTTACATTTTTACTTTTAGGAAGATACTACCGGTATATAGATTTAGAAAAAAAAAACTGCACAGAGTTCCAGAAGGAAATCTATTAGGGAGATGCAATTCAAAAAAGGAATTAGCCAGTGAAAAAGGAATGAAGTGTACACATTAAGAAGAGACAATTCATGAAAATTATAAGTTAAACTGGCAAATTCCATTATGAATACATGCCATTGACAGTGTTTTACAAGGTCATGAGATGAAGCTTAATTCATGAATAAATAAAATGATATTTCTTCCTTGCCTTAAGTGGTGCTCACTAGGAAAAGAGCACCCTTCTTAACATCATTTTTTCCGTTAATAGTTTCTGAATGATGGCATACTATTTGAGAGCAGATACACTTATAAGATTTGAAAGCAATTAATCATCCATCCAAAAGTCTGATTTAAATTATAAAAAAAAAAACATATTTCTAGCATTATGTTCTCACTTAAAACCAGCAGGGTACAAGGAGTACAAATTATTAAGGCACCGGGCAGTTGGGTGCTGGGCGAGGCGAATGACTGCTCTACCTTCTACCTCTAAACTCCCCGGAGGCGTTAAATACTATTATCCCTCCGAGTCGTAGCAACTCTGAGGGAGATGTAATTCAGGGTCTGGCAACAGCCGGATCCCCGAATCACCATTACGCGGGCGCGCAACATTTCACTGCTGCTATGACGGCGCCCAGCTTCGTCAATGAGCGCCAGGCGCCCAAAATGAACTTCTTCGTGGTACAAGAGTGGAATGTCTATTTCCTTTTTTATGGCTTTTCATGGATTGAAAAAAAAAAAAAAAAAAAAAAAAAAAAAAAAAAGCACAATAAAAGGGTTTTGAAAATGATCACAACAAGCATTCATCTTTTTTAATATAATACATAAATAATTCAGTTCAGACAGACTGATAGTGATACTAAAGAACAGTAATCCATTTTCCAAGGAAGACGATATACCCTTTTCTTTGCAGAGGCTCTAAGAATTCAGCCCAACCACACATGCTTAGCGGTTTTGTTTTGGGTTTTTTTTCCAGACAAGAGCTTTCTATGATTCAGCGCTGAAACATATTCAGTGGAAAAGGTCTTGAATAAAGGGCTGTTTTTTGTTCAGGACAGATGTTGAAAGGCATATGCTGTATACACAACCAAAAGACAAATACTTAATCCATTCCTCTCTGTGCTTCACAACGCATATCAGTGCAATACACGCTAGGCTAAGCATAATCCCAGATAACAAAGGCAGACATTTTAATTTGGAAGGCCTGCTCATTTTTTTTTAGCTACCACCAAATCATAAAAGCACTAAGAGCAACATCCAGTTTGTTTTGTGCTTCCAAAATGGCTATTATGGTGATTTGTCAACAGTCTCTAAAAAAAAGACCCTGAAGACCAAATACAGTGGGATGCGAAAGTTTGGGCAACGTTGTTAATCGTCATGATTTTCCTGTATAAATTGTTGGTTGTTACGATAAAAAATGTCAGTTAAATATATCATATAGGAGACACACACAGTGATATTTGAGAAGTGAAATGTCGTTTATTGGATTTACTCATGTGGCTGCCGCTGCGATTGCTAATATACCTGCCAATAGGATGTAGGAGGAGCGAGAGCATCTCTCCCTTCTCTCGCTCCAGTCTTGTATTTCTGTGGACACACTGTGTTCACCAGTCATTGGAGAATTTCTGCTGCTATGCAATGGCAAACAACTAGGCAAAGGAGAGCAGAAATGTTCCATTCTGCAGAGCGATTTGAGTATATTTTAGTGTAGACAGTGCGCAGCAGAATGGGACACTTCTGTCCTCCTTTGCTTTAGATGTTTGTCGTTGCATAGCAAGCAAAAACTTCCAATGACAGAGCGGACACAGTGTGTGCAAAGAAGCACAGAAGTACAGGACAGGAGCAAGAGTAGGGAGAGACTATCTCAATCTTCTTACATCCTATTGGTGGGCATGATAGCAATTACTGCAGTGGGCAGCATAATAGGAGTGAGTGGTTCTCTAGCTCCTCAAAGCATCTGCGTGCTGGGGGGGGGGGGGGGGGGAGGCGCGCACGCGTGCTGTGGGGGGGGGCGCGTTGCGAACAGAATAAAGACCGCAACGCTCAGTTTTTACATCAGTGGCATCACCTACGAATGTGTACTGTTAAAGCAAAAAATTTGCGCTGCCTCACAGTCCACTAACGGACGGAAACAAACAGCAGTTCTTGGCCGCGTAGCCACCAAAAGCGAAACTGTTCGTCTTCAGTCAACTTCAAACAGAAAAACACAGGAAAAAATTCATCGCATAGACCATCAGTTCAAACTTGATCCTCCACCAGCTAAGGACCCGTGTGATATTTAGAGGGCAACACCTTCCTCCTGTGCTCCACCACCCACAGGGATTGCCCTCACCTTTGGCTTTAGCTGCCCAGACCTTACAGACAGCAACCAGCACATATAGGTGAGGGCAATCCCTGTGGGTGGTGGAGCACAGGAGGAAGGTGTTACCCTCTAAATATCACACGGGTCCTTAGCTGGTGGAGGATCAAGTTTGAACTGATGGTCTATGCGATGAATTTTTTCCTGTGTTTTTCTGTTTGAAGTTGACTGAAGACGAACAGCTTCGCTTTTGGTGGCTACGCGGCCAAGAACTGTTGTTTGTTTCAATTCGTTAGTGGACTATGAGGCAGCGCAATTTTTTTGCTTTTATATATTGTATATGTTGGTGTGACATTTGAATTTGCAGCATACCCACAGTAAATTTTTTTAGGTGCACTAGGGGTGGAGCTCGCTAAGATACTACTACTAGAATGTGTACTATTCCTCTGTCCCAACCCCATCAGTGTCTGCAGGGGACATGGACTTACAGGTACCTAGGAAATAAAAGACACTACACGGCAAAAATATATGCAGAGTCCTTAATTTATATTGCGTTTACATCCATGGGCATCTGATGTCTCCCACGATGCATCACTGCTGAATATGCAAATCATTCTTGCTGGGTAGTCTGTTACTCTGGGTGTTTCAAGTCCTACTCCATAGAGCCACATTAATCCATGCCATGCACTGATGAGTATCAACCAATTTGAAACAGTTTGTATGCATAGTGGATTGTTGTAGCTCTGTACATATATACATACTGTGCATTCCAGCGGTTCTGGAGGTGTGGCTAGCTTACAGGATGTAAGGAGGTTTTGCATATTCATCAGTGATGCACTGTGGGAGACATCAAATGCTCATTCTAACCTGAATTATTGCAAATACCTTCCATTTTAAGAAGGAAACTTGTTTTGTACACTAGTAATGAACTCCATAAGTGATTTCACATTATTATCTAAAGTGAACTATACTGGATATCTTAAGAAAATGAGGACACAGCAGGTGGTGATAACTTTATAGAAGACCCAGTGGATATGTGATCTTGACTGGAGGTCCACTTAAAGGGTGCTTCTACCACTAAGAATGGAGGCATAACGAGACAGCTCGTGGTGACCCAGAGCCAACCAGAAGGTATAAAGGGCTTAAAAAGACCAAGAAGCCCTCAAGAAGCAATGCTAAATGTAATTTTACATTTACCAATAATTATAGAGTATGTGTAGCTTAAAGGGATACTGTAGGGGGTCGGGGGAAAATGAGTTGAACTTACCCGGGGCTTCTAAAGGTCCCCCACAGACATCCTGTGCCCGCGCAGCGACTCACCGATGCTCCAGCCCTGCCTCCGGTTCACTTCTGGAATTTCAGACTTTAAAGTCTGAAAACCACTGTGCCTGCGTTGCCATGTCCTCAATCCCGCTGATGTCACCAGAAGCGTACTGCGCAGACACAGACCATACTGGGCCTGCGCAGTGGGATCGAGGACACGGAAACGCAGGCGCAGTCGTTTTCAGACTTTAAAATCTGAAATTCCAGAAGTGAACCAGAGGCGGGGCCGGAGCATCGGTGAGTGGCTGCGCGGGCACAGGATGTCTGCGGGGGACCTGGGTATTTTCAACTCATTTTCCCCCGACCCCCCTACAGTGTCCCTTTAAGGCTACTTGCACACTAAGACGTTGCGTTAGGTGCCACGTTAAGGTCGCATAACGTGCACCTAACGCAACGCCTGGCGCTCTTTGATGTGGACGTCAGAGTGAGCTGCGTTGTGCAGCTCACTCTGGCGTCCGTGATGCCGTGATGCGTACTCTTGGACGCATGCAGCATCACGTGGTCCCGCCGGCCAATCGCCGCAAAGAGCGGCCGCTCCAGGAAGTAAACACGTCGCAGTGAATATTAATTAGCCATGTGCCTGGCCGCTCTCCGCTCCTCCCCAACATTACTGAGCATGTGCAGACAGTTTAACGCGGCTTAAGCCGCTGTAACGCTATAGTATGCTGCACTTTCTGAAGAACGTGCAGCGTTACATGTAACGCAACATGGGCAGTGTGAACAGCCCACTTGTGTTACATTGCTGTGCGTTGGGATAGCGTTACAGGCTGCCCTAACGTGCGCCTGTAACGTCCCTGTGTGGAAGCAGCCTAAGTCCACAGAGTACATATCAGGAGGTTGGGTCTTGTTAAAGTTAGCTCTAAGGACACAAACTTATCCGATGTATGTTCGCCTCATGTCACAGAGGCTAAAAAGTGAAGTGATCTTTCATGCTTTCTTAAAAAACAAAGCAAAACACTCCTCATTGCTGCTGCACAGTAAATTGTTTAATGAGTATTCCTGCAGTACATATGCTTTAGAGCAGGAAAGTTACCGTAATTTACTGAGCCCTTCATGCAAGCACTATTCTCTAAGGCTGTTTGCAGCTTCAGCAGCCAAAGCATGATCGGAGATCAATCAGTATGGTCTCTGATCACATGACCCCCTACTCTAGGATCCCAAGGACAGGCTAATTGTAATGATCAAAAGGAAAATTTGTTTCAACTGAGCAAACCTTCCCTGACACTTCCTTCAGCGACATATAGGCAGCAGCGGGTAAACAAAACAGTTTTTGCATTGAATTAACATTACAAGTTTAAGTTTTCTACTTTTATCACATCATTGACCAAAGTTTCTGCCAAGAATATTCTAAGTCACTCTTGCTATGTTCCACTTTATTAGAAAAGCCACAAAAAAGAGGAAGAAAAGAATCATAATTTGTAGGAATAGTCTATGCTCTGAAGTATAAATGGAAAGACCAAACAATTGTTTCATGCAAGTTTGGGATTCATTTAGCTTTGAGGAACAAATGTTCACAATATATTTTGCTTAACATTTTAAATGCTCGGGTTTCATACAGACGAAGGATGGACTAGTGCTGCATGTGCTGTCAAAGAGTAAGTCCCATGTGGCTTAGAATATCAGTGACTATTGTGACCTTTACTGTAATTCAGCCAATGCAGCTGCCCCATCTAGCACCCAGGGCTTTTCCTTTCCAACCAGAGGCGTATCTAGAGGGGTGCAATCATGTCTCATGCCATGGGCGCCACAGTACCATGGGCGCCATGCTTGCTCCTGTTCTGCACCACCATGCCTGCCCTCGTGCCTCTCCATCACTCAGACCTCAAATCCGATATATTCTGTTATTTGGGGAACATGGCTACTTAAAGAGAACCCGAGGCGGGGTTCTTACATCGCAATCCCCATACAGAGGCTGGGTCTGCCTATAGAGCCCAGCCTCTGTTGCTATATAGCTTCCCCCAAAGCCCCCCCCCTGCGCACTGCAAGACCCCATAAAACACAGCCGCACTATGCGGCTGTGTTTACCTCACTAATGTCAGTCTCCGCTCTGGCCCGCCTCCTGAATTGCTCCGGTCCCCGCCCGCGTCCCTTCCCTCCAATCAGCGGCGAGGGAAGGGGCGTGGGCCAGGACCGGAGCGATTCAGGAGGCGGGGGAGCGGCGAGACTGGCATTAGTGAGGTAAACACAGCGCGCTGCGACATGCTGCGTGTCAACAGCGCGGCTGTGATTGATGGGGTCTCACAGCGCGCAGGGGGGGCTTTGGAGGAAGCTACATAGCAACAGAGGCTGGACCAGGCATGGGCAAACTTGGCAGTCCAGCTGTTAAGGAACTAGAAATCCCACAATGCATTTGCCTTCATGAGTCATGACTGTGGTTGTCAGACTCCTGCAATGCATTGTGGGACTTTTAGTTCCTCAACAGCTGGAGGGCCAAGTTTGCCCATGCCTAGGCTCTATAGGCAGACCCAGCCTCCGTATGGGGATTGCAATATAAGAACCCCGCCTCGGGTTCTCTTTAATTTATGTATATAGGGTGCATTTGGCTTAGTGTTAGAAAACAGAACAGAGTAGGAATAAGAAGAGATATTTTCAAAAAAGTTACTTCAGCAATATCCCAAGACCGAAAACACAGGCAACCATAAATCAAGTAAGCGAGAAAAGACACTGTTTTTAGAGAGGAATGGTACTCTGGCTGGGGGGAGGGGGGGGGCGCAATTTCCATGTTTGCCATAGGCTCTATAGAACACAGGTACGCCCCTGCTTCCAACAATTACAGCTTAGTGGGGAACACTTTGGCCTCAATTCACTAAGCTTTATCAAACACTATCAAACGTTTGATAATTTACCTCATGGGTAAAATCTAATTTTGAATTCACTAAAGTGTTATAGATTTATTGAACATTTTATTGATAAAACATTCAATGAATCTATAACACCTTGGTGAATTCAAAATTAGATTTTATTCATGAGGTAAATTATCTAATCTTTGATAAAGTGTTTGATAAAGCTTAGTGAATTGAGGCCAATGTGTGAGTCAATGATATCTGTAGTCAAGCCTCCATATTAGGACAACTCCACCTCACAATTATTAACATTCAAAACCTATGTGGCGCAAATCATTTTTCTCTGGGCATATAGGGTACTCAGAGCATCAGGAATGCTTACTGAACACAGTTTTTTTAGAATCTACTTAAAGTGTACCTGAGATGGCGAAATAAAAAGGATTTTATACTCACCCGAGCCTTCCTCCAGCCCCATGAGCACCGATGTATTCCTCGCCGTCCTCCCTGAATGCTCAGAAGAGCCAACTGGAGCGACTGAGCCAGATTACCAGAACAGATTGTGGCTGAGTGGAGGCACTCGGGAGGATGGCGAGGGATGCATCGGTGCGCATAGGGCTGGAGGAGGCCCCAGGTGAGTAAAAAAAAAAAAAAATCTTTATTTTACCATCTCAGGTTTAAACTAGCCCTTCAATTAGAAGTCCTATCAATTTTTTTGTACTCTATTAAAGATCCAAGCTAACCCCTCTGCCAAACTTTATTTAGGTATTTCTGTCCACTGGAGAGAGTGCCACCATCCTGATAATAAAAAGTTGCAATTATTTCTCAAAGGGGCCTTTAACAGTTAGCATTCCAGGTGATTCATTACCAGATTTACCAGTGTTTACATTGGAAATAAACATGACATTTTGTAATATACATCACTTTTTCTTCTGCTGTCAACTGTCAGTGCCAGAGAAAAGATCCCAAGGATTACAACTACTACAACAACAACAAACACATGAAGCAGGCTCTAACCCTTCTCCACACTATATAAAAAGGAGATATAATTGCCTCCACTTTAATGGCAAGACCATATATTCTTATTATTAATGTTGATATACAGCACATAGAGCCATTTTCAGTGGTGAGGTACAGAGTAAAAACTGCCCATACATTTGCTCAATTTTCCTGGCAGAGAACGATGCTGCAATGTGACTGGCCAATTTTAATTTAGAGCAATTTTCTGCTGAAATCGAATGAAACTATCAGTTGTGAAGGCTGGAAAGATCTTGCTTGAGAGGGAGCATAGCAGTATTGATGGTAGAATTTGGGATGACCATTTGAATTCCCCCCTGGTCTCCCCATCTAACATGTGCTCCCGAGGAGTGGTTCATTGGAGCGCACACTCACTTGTCCACTGGTGTGCTCCTCCTGTGTCCAGCATCAGAGCCAGGATGCCTGCATCCCATGGACCGACATGTGCATGGTCATGTAATGTACGTGTCACCAGGACAAGGGCGCCTGGCAGTGGTGGACAAGTGAACGTATGCTTCACTGCACAGCCGGGAAAGACCTGAAGGTGACCACTAATGATACAATCTGCTGAACAATCGATTATGAACGATTCTTCTTATGAACGAATGTAAATGATAGTTTGGGACCACTAATGGGCAAAAATCTCCTAACCAATGTGATCAAATTGACTGGATCGAACCGAAATTCAGATCAATTTCATTAATCTGATCAGTTAGGAGATTTTTGCCCATCAGTGGTCCCAAACGCTCATTTACGATCATACATAAGAAGAATCGTTCAGCAATTGTCGTTAGGCAAATTGCATCATCAGAGGCCACCTTGAGGGTACGGTGTGGCAGTAATAGATACCTCTCTGATCAAAATCTGATTTATCTGGTGGTCAAATCTGGTAGCCATCTCTGAAGGTGGCCACACATCTAACGATTCTACGGTCCAATCAACCATCCAGTTCAATGGTTTTATTGAATCAGATGAAAATCTGTGTTGCAACAAGCATGCCTGATCGGCAATTCAACTGATTTCAGTAAATGTATCGAACGAGCATACTGGGAAATCTCGCGCTCGACGTGGTTTATTGGTAGTCGGGGCGGCGATTGCGGAGTGCCATACCGCGACAATTGATGAATGCAGAAGAACCCACTTAAGCAAGTGATGTTACTCACACGCCTTGTGCTATACACAGCAACCACATGGGAAGTGAATGGAGAAGCAACGGACAAGATCAGAGGGATACCTGCGGCAGCTGTAACAGGTGAGATATGAATGCACAGGCATGGGGGGGGGGGGGGGGGGGGGGGGGGAAGGACAAGGCAGTGTCATTGGGAATGGGCCTGTGGTGCATGGGCAGACAACAGATCTCTCTCGGCTCTCTCTGCTCAGAGTCTATCAGAGAAAAATCTGTCTCTTGGTCGATCTGCCCATACATCACTAGTTGTATGAGCACCTTAAGTGCATGGCCATCTTTAAAAATGTAAGTATGTAAAAATAGACATAAATAGACATAACAATACAGAAATTAGTACACTATCCAAAACTTGTAGACAATATAATATGAGTAAGTTGCAGTGACAATTATATAGTGATTAACAAACCACTTATTTTACAAGTCACGAAAGGGAAACATCCCTGCCCTTGCAAGCTTACAATCTAAAGTAAAAGGGAGGATACAAGAGACAGTGAGAAACAATGTGTTCCAACAGAGTAGTTGTGTTTGTGTACTATATTCAGAAATGGGCACAGCTTGACCAGAGGCTAAAAGTAGAATGTCTTAGGTTAGATTATTGCTAGTCTGAAAAAAAAAAAAAAAGTGTGGATTAAAGCATACCAGAGCTGAAAAAAAGAAAACTGCCCTTTTACTTACCTGGGGCTTCTTCCAGCCCCCGTAGGCTTGTATGTCCCCCGCTGTCATCCTGTCATCCTTCAGGCTCAGCTGATCAGCCAAGTCGCATAAATTCAGCGCATGTGCCAGCCCAGGTCCTTGGTTGTGCTCCTATGGCTGAGAGCGCTCTACGCATGCACACTTTTCCAAGCCTTACAGCCATGCATGCGCAGGATGCTCCCGGCCACAGGAACACAATCAAGGACACGTGCTGCCAGGTCGACATATGTACAGTATTGCGTGACTTGGGTGACTTTGTTAACTTAGCGGGCCAAACAGTTAAGTGAGGAAGAGGACAGCAAGGGAAATAAAGCCTATGTGGGCTGGCAGAAGCCCCAGGTAAGTAAAAAAGCAGCAGCATTATGGCCCGTACTCATGGGCTGCAGAAGTGGCCTGTCGCCAGCACACGTGAGCGTGCTAGCGACAGGCCGGCGACAGCTTCTCTCCAGGTCCCTCCGCGTACACACGCGGAAGAGGGACCAGCGGCGAGACGGAAGCTGTCGCCGACGTTCCTCCTCCCCCCGCCGGAAGCTTCATTCACCTCTATGGAGGTTGCTGTCGCTAGTCCGCGTACTCACGCGGACTAGCGACAGTTGCGGCGGAGGTGCGGCGGCGACTGTTGCCATGCGATTGAAACTTTCAATCGCATGGCGACAAGAGCGGCGGGCGACAGTTCGGGGTGCGCGCGCGTGCGACGGCCCATACTCACGGGCGACCTGTCGCCGCAACACGCGCGCGCCGCGTGTTGAGGCGACAAAAGTCCCTCGTGAGTATGGGCCATTAGAAACACAGAGTAGGCATAGGATATGATGCAGCTGGCCTTTAATCACAACGATGACAACAGTGATCCATCCAAAGGGGACAGCACCCACACCTAAGTAAAAGAGCAGTATTTTTCAGCTCTAGTATCCTTTAAGAATGAGCTGGATGTTTGAAAGGTTTGGAGAGAGACAGATGTGTTTTGGAGAGGAGGCGAGAATCATGAGAAGTTCTGTATATGTGGGAGGAGGTGATTCTAGGGGAGGGAAGAAGAAGTTTGTGTGCAGAGCAGAGATTAGAGTTGGGGTAGTATTTGGAGAAGAATTGAGATACGTTTTTGGTGTTAAAGATGACAAGAGGTGGTTAGTGCGAATTGGTGCATGAAAAAAAATGAAATAGTAATTGAACATCCCCCTCCGGTAACTTTCTTGGAGAACTGAAGTTATTGAAGTGTTATTGCCATTTATTGTGATGTTAGGCAGAGAGAGGAGAGGATAGAGATGGTGGAAAAATAATCAGTTTCCATTTTAGGCCCGGTTCACACTTGCGGTTGTCTGCCAAACAAACCGGATGACCTGACCGGATCCGGACCGGATCCGGATCGGAAACGTACGGTTCTGATCCGGATCCGGTCAGGTTGCATCAGGTGTTCATCAGGATGCGATCCGGATCCGTTTGGCAAAAGTTAAGTACAAACCAAATAAAATGTTGGGGTCTGGGAGTTCAGCAGAAGGGGGACCTGTGGAATCAGGCCCTCTGCTGTTTAGCACTCACCTCCACCTCCGACATGCTGCCAACATCTCCAGCTCGTGTAAAGTCACTGCTGCTCCACTCCAAAATGCTTGCCCATGTGTCCCCATCCAAAATCGCCGCAACAATCCGCATAGGAAGTGGGGTAGAACATCCGGATTTTTAGCCAGTGTGTTGTGCGCTCTCCGGTTCTCATTGCTTTGTATTGGCCGGATGGTGCAGTCCGGCTCCGCCCCGGATACGGCTGCCGGAGGAGCCGGACCCAAAAATAGCGCATGTTGGAACGGACGCCGGAGTCCGGATCCGGCCCGGATCCGGTCCGGCAGAACGGACGCATGTGAACGGACGCATAGGCTTTCATTGCCATGCCGTGCGTACGTTCCGTCCGTTCTGCAAGCGGTCCGGCTCGGCGATTCCGGACGGCCACCGCTAATGTGAACCGGGCCTAACTTATGTTAAATTTATCTCAAAGTAAAAGCAAAACGGTCTTTTTGTGCAAAAATGTACTTTTTATCAGAAGTGCTACAAGAGAACCAGCAACTAGAAATGAAGAATGCATTTTTATTTTAGTTTTGGAATAAGAAAAGGGCTTAGCATTTATTTTTATCGATGTACTCCATCAGAGAGTGTTCATAAGTTTCTGGTATTATACAATATAAAAAAAATCTCTTCAACAGAATCCAACAGCAATGAATAAAATGTTTTATTTCAGTAGAGTGGGCATGTATTACAATTCTTTTCAAGTTTTATAAAATGTCCCTTATTTTTATTGAAGCCATGTAAGTCCAAGAGACAGTTTTTTTTCCCCTGGGATATTCTTACACCTTATAAATAAAATGCCCTTTAAGGCACCAGCAAGATAGAAAATACTTATAATAAATTTGACAGTACTTTTTTCACCTACTTTTTCAAAGACAGAGTTCAGAAAGGTTATGTAAACAGAGGATGAAAAAAACAAGGAGTTAGGCAACATCTACCTGCAGCCGACACATATAGTGAAACTTCAAGAGGTTCTAAACCTTGCCCATTATCCAAATCATAAAAAGTAAAAGGTTAAAACTTAAAAGTTAGGGCTCGTTCACACTAGGTCCGGAAATGTATCTGTGGCTCTGTTTTAAAAGCCTGATGATCAAAACCGGAGCCACGGATAGTAATGTTAAAAATAGCAGCTGTCTTCACACAAACAAAAAAACGGATCCGTCTGTTTGCGGGGACCAGTTTTGAAAACCTGAATGGATGGTTCGGATCTGCTGCATTTTACCGCAATGCACATGGATCCTGATAAACGCAGGGGTAGTGGAGGGCAGTGCAAAAACGGACCTCCCTCTACACAGGCTATTCTTGCACACAAAACGGAGGGAGATCGGCATTGCCTGCTCCTCCACTTCACGTCTCCCCAATAGGTGTCCCCAGGTAGCCTGAGGGGTAGCAGCAAGGACAGGGGGTAGCGGGCACAGCGGCGGGTAGGGGGTTTGCACCCCCCTCCCCTGGGTCCCCGCAAAAGTGTAGCGAACGAGCAAGATGGGAAGTTTACCTTTCTTCCTCTGCTCGCCGCATGACTTCCGACAATGCCCCCCACTAGAGGGCGGCATTGCAGGAAGTCACGGCGGGCAGAGGAAATAAGGTGCTTTCCTGCTCACTCGCTACACTTTTGTCGCAACTAGCTGGAGGAGGGATTGGGGACAGAGGGACACAGGTGAGGGGGGGCGACCCCCTTCCCTGTGCCCGCTACCCCCAGTCCTGGCTGCTACTACCTTAGGCTACCTGAGGGACACCTATTGGGGTCCTGGCTGCAGCCATCCGTTTTTGGGGGAGGAAAAAAAAACGCAAACTGATCAAAAACATTTGCTGCAGAAGGGCAGCACGGATCCGTTTGCATTCAGGTTTTACAGGATCACAAACCGCCAGGATCACGGACCGCAGGTCTGTTCTGCAAATGGGCCAAGTGTGGACCTAGCCTTACGATAGAGGATGGAGTCTTGTCCAGGACAAACTTATGTTTGATGCATACTACTGGAAGTATAGATGAACAGCACTTAAACTATCATAGCAAAAAAAAAAAAGCATTTTATATGGAAGATAAACATGATATAACATACAAGGGCTATCACATTAAAAACTTATATTTAGCAATAACGTAAGACTTACCATTCCGTGATACATCAAGTTCTACCAGTTGCATAAAATTTGCTATCTCCGGGGGAAGCCGCTGAATTTCATTATCACTAAGGCCAAGTTTTCGTAACTTCACAAGTTGGAAAAATTGCTGAAAAAGAACAATAGTAATATGTGACTTAACCACTTAAGCGAACTCCTATTTTCTAAAACTGCTTCAACTCAGACATCATCATTAATCTAAATCATGCACAGCACAATTTTCCAGGTGCACACGCCATGCCATATTGTGGAGTCTGTCCATGCTTTAACTGAACCTACTTCAGCATGCTATGTGAGCAAATCTTAACAAATAAAACAATACTGCTAAATCACTGGAACTCTGTGGTGCATCCAAATGCATATTATAAACCCCTCCACTCAATTTCCATGTACCCAAGAAGCGCCTGGAAGCCGAAATGAACATATTCTATTTTAACAGCATACATCTGAGGAACTACGGTAGGCATTCCACACTTGACTATTTTTTTCATTATTATTCTTCCCTTTTACCTTCTTGTATGAATAATTGTCAGCTCATATAGTTGGAAATGTACATCTGTAAAAAAAATTTCTATCATTGATAAATTCTACATTATTATACATTAAGTCAAGTTGTTTTTAACTTAAAGAGGAACTCCAGCCTAAACAAACATACTGTCATTAAGTTACATTAGTTATGTTAATTAAAATAGATAGGTAATATAATCTCTTACCCACCCTGTTTTAAAAGAACAGGCAAATGTTTGATTTCATGATGGCAGCCATCTTTTTGGTTGAAAGGAGGTGAAGGAGCATGATACACAGTTCCAACTGTCCTGTGTCCTGAGCGCCTCTCCCAGTTGCTAGGCAACGTGAACAACATAGGAATTCCCATCATGCTCTGCACAGCATCAGGGGAAAAAAGCCCGAGCTTTTTTCTTTGATGGGTAGAGCTTAGCTAAAAATGCAGCTAAAAATGATGCTTTGGTAAGAAAAACAAAGTTCTGATGCTGTGAAACTTAAAGAAACACCAAGCCTTTTCAGTGCTGCCGAGTAGATTTTCAGTCCAGAGGTTCACTTTAAAGAGATCTGAATATCAGAGGGAGAACGAGTGGCGTGCGTAGGAGCAGGGAGAACAATACTATGTTGCGTTGTTCGAGTGTCGCATCAACTTGAAATTATTTGCATTTTATTGACCAGCATTAGTCAAATCTATCTAGCAGAATGAATGTTGACTCTCCTGCAATCTACCGTATATATTCGAGTATAAGCAGACCCCCTAACTTTTACCATAAAAAAATACATGCGCTGCTGCAGGACATCATAGAGCGGAGACTCTTTCAGGCAGCGTGGTCCGATCATTGAACACAGAGTACTGCTCTGCAAATTACAGTGCCGAACAGACACATTGCTCTCCGGCGGGGGCAAGAGACTCAGATGAGGGAGGAGAGCCGATCACGTACAGATCAATTGTAGCAGCATCATTATTTAGCAAGTGTATGGTGGGGGACACTGGCGTGGGATTCAGGTGAGCCACTCACATACACTTGAATTGTAGACACCATTATTCATACCGCATATGGCAGGGGACACAAGCAGGGTATGAGAAAGCACTCGGGGGCACATGTGTCCTGCACTGACTCGAGTATAAGCCAAGACCCCCACTTTTTGGGACCCAAATTCTCAGCTTATACTCGAGTATATACGGTAATCATTTAATGGATTGTTTAATGTGAAGTGGATGTCAGTCCATGTGGACTAGGTTTTTGACTGCAATGTAGGGCAATAAGCCCAGGGATATGGATACTGCAGAAACGAAACACAAAATAAAATTCTATATAGTTTTTATATAAAAAGTATGCTTTAGTTGCTCCTTAAGTTGCTGGGACTTCAGCCATAGGTTGGAAGGATCCGCACCATCTTAAAAATTAGTATTTATTCAAAAGCGCTTTAAAAATGACATAGGCATAATATCAGTGTGCACTGAGTCACCATAGTGCGACGAACCTATGTCATTTTTAGGCTGTATTTAGGGTTTGCATTTCTAGGCTGTATTTAGGGTTTGGGCCCTCCTAGGCACCTCAGAGCTACGACACCCCCCCCCAAAGGACATTGGCGGCGTACTGCAACAAAAATGGGCTTGCCCAAAGCATGCAGTGGGCGTGGCCAAGGAAAATTTCCCAGTAAGAGTGCAACTCAAAGTCTGTGGGCCCATGTTTCCTCCCAAGATATGAGTAAAGTGACCTTTGCACAAGCAAATAGGAAAGGTTCTTACCATAAAAACACATGAGCCAGTGTTCCCACAAACTGGTGGTAGGTATTAGATTGTGAGCTCCTCTGAGGACAGTCAGTAATAAGACTATGTTCTATGTAAAGTGCTGCAGAAGAGGTCAGTGCTATATAAATACATAATATAGTAGAACATTTGATTAGGACTGTCCTCAGAGGACAGTCAGTGACGAGACTATGTACTCTGTAAAGCGCTGTAGAAGATGTCAGTGCTATATAACTACATATTGACACACAGTTCACTTTTGGCACAGTTTTGATGGGAGCTTTCATAGAGATCGGAGTGAGTCCCAGCACTCAGTATGGGCAATAGTTAAAAACAGAAGAATCTCCCGGAGCTAAGCAGTGCCCCCAAAAAATACATAATGTGGTAGTCTTTCCATAGAAAATACTTACTGTATAATGTGGCAGTTTCACCCCAAAATAAACACAACATGGCAGTAATCCCCTACAAAATACACATAACGTAGCTAGTATCCCCAAAAGAAACAATTTGGCAGGGGGCGTGGCTTGCTAATGGCCGTGTGAAGACGCACCATCACAGAGCTCCCACAGCCTGGACTCAAAATCACAGAAAATAACAGCTTTTAAACACTCAAAGCAGCCCATGGGTGGAGGCAGAAAGAAGGGAACCAAAACCCAACACACTACGCCATCTCACTCCCAAATCAAGCGCTTCCTGAGGCCACTTGAACGGAGACTGCAGGACCGAGAGATCAGCAACATGGCGGAGTCACCTCGTGGCAAGACGGGCCACGGATCTCCGAGAGCAGACAACTCAGACATGGGCTCGCCCGCACCAACGGGAACAACAGAGACCCGCTCTCCGAACCAGCCGCATAGCCCACCAGACAAGAAGCAGCGAACACAGTTGCCAGAGGAGAGACCCGAGACACCGCAGGGTAGCCAACATGGCGGCGCCTCAAACTCACCAAGCAGCAGCACTTCCTCGATATCCCCAGGAGCGGCAGCTGGAAAAACCTCTCCACGGACAAGTCCAACCCAGCCAGCACACACAGAACACTCCTCTCCACGAAAACCAAGGGATCACAAAGTAGGCCTCCATCCCCTAACCATCAGGCCCATACTTCCCGCCAAGACGGCGCCACACATGAGGGCACCAATGCAAATGCTCTCCCTTCCCCTAAGCGACCTGCAGGTCTGGCCTCCCCCTCACTATCAGAAGGTGCAGAGTCATTTGTAGAAGTCGATCTACACGACTACATAAGGTCTCTCCCCACTAAGCAAGAGCTAGAAAGCTGCTTCACTAGAATCATGGAGGCCTATAAGCAGGATATGGCTGAGTTCAGGCAGGACTTTGCACACGTAACGCACAGAATGGAAGAGGTGGAAAAAGGTCAGGAAGATCTTACAGACTCTCTAAAAGCACAAAACAACACTGTTAATGCCCACTCTAAACATATTGCTGCCTTATACATGAAAATTGATGACTTAGAAAACCGTCATAGAAGAAACAACATACGCATAAGGGGGGTCCCTGAGACAATCAAGGCTCCAGACATAATGGCTACTACTGAAGCAATATTTAATATCTTCCTAGATAACCCTGCAGACAATAAGATTGAAATTGATCGTGCACACAGAGCAGCGGGGCCCCCAAGAGCCGACCCGTCCAAACCACGTGACATTATCTGCAGAGTCCATTTCTTCAAAGAAAAAGATGCTATAATGGCCGCAGCACGTAAAAAAGAAAATATTGACTTTGACGGAGCTAAGATTCATTTACTACCAGATCTCTTCAGTCTTACTCTCCAACTACGTAGGGCCTCTAAGCCACTTCTAGAAATTCTGAGGGATCGAGATATCATGTACCGTTGGGGATACCCTTTTGCAATCTACATCAGTAAAGACAGCACATCGGCGACTTTTAATTCACCAAAGGACCTTCAGAAAATCAGAGAAACCTTTGACCTCCCCGAGATCACCCTAGATGACACCCTTGCCCTGCCACAGAGGGAGAAATGGAAAAGTTCTGAATCGCAGCAGACCCAATCGGAACAACAATGATAGATAACTCTACTCCACTCAGCATATCCGAATAAATCGGTATACAATTTCTGCTGCAGTGACACTCCGGCCTGACCCGTGCCTACATTAGTGATGATGTATTCTAGCCATTTTTCAGAATGGATATATTTCCTGTTGAGACATACTCCATATCTGATTCAACCAAATGTTCTTACCTCCTCATATACTACTATAGCCTCGGGGAAATGGACTGGTTGGGTGCTTGGGGTTTGGGGCGTGGAGGGAGTGGGATTTGTACCACGAAGTTTTATCCCCCACTGTCATAAAACTAACATAATGCTGCCTAGATAGGATGTTGTGGGCTATCTGAGACCCCTACCATTATTGCTGTATAATAGGTTTAACCCAAGTTCTAGACATTATTCCTAAACTAAAGCCTACTTAGATCCAAGCCCCTCAGGCCATGTCTCCCTCCTTCCCCCACTCTCTCCGCCCCCTTCCCAATCTTCCCCCTCCCCCCTCCCTTCCCCCGACCACCCCCCCTCCCCTAGGCATTTTTCCCCACTGGCATAGGTTAGATCAATCATACTATTGATGTAATGGTCATCACTTACACCCGATTAATGGATTTGATCTGGTCAACCGGCCGTTGTAGTTAAGCAACCACTTAATAACCCCCACAAATGTAGATGAAAGTTACTTAAAATAAGTTTGCTGTATTTCAGATGGTATGTTACAGAGTGTTTAACCGAGTTCCGGGTTGATGGGAGATACTGGACCAGGCGTTTGGCTTCCATCTCCCACCAAATCTTTCATCCTGATGACACCTACTCGAAGGTCTCATGCAGGATGTGGAACGAACCTCAACAGTTCATTGTTCAGGCCCTTTCCCGGCCTGAGGTTTATGTTATTATGTCTGACTTTTCTGATGTCTGTCTTTTTCTCTTCGCTTCCATCCCTCCCCACCCCTATGTTTTTCCCCAGTAGGAGATGTGTCGACTCCCACACAGAAAACAAGTCAACCAGGCCCTGTGGTAGGTTTGATATGCATTATGTTACTACTCAACTTCATTTAAATAATGGATAAGTGTTCTATAGCATCCTATAATGTTAAGGGCTTTAATATCCCCAACAAGAGATCCCAAATTCTATACCATCTTCATAAACAAAGAGCTTCTATCATCTTCCTACAGGAAACCCATTTTAAGGAGGGGGAAGTCCCCTCATTTAAATCTAGATATTACAACAAATGGTATAGTACAAACCCTTGTGGTAAATCTAAGGGAGTCTCTATAGGATTACATAAAAATCTTAGCTTAAACGTACTTAAATCACAGATAGATACACAGGGAAGATATGTCTTTCTAATAGTGCAGATCCAGGAAAGCAAATACACATTGGCGAACATATACCTCCCTAATCGTAACCCTGGTACTAGTTTACTTTCATACCTCTCCAAACTATCGCAATTTGCTGAAGGTAACATCATCTTAGGAGGCGATCTTAATCTGTGTCTCAACTCACAACTAGACTCCTCCTCCCAGAGACAGTCGATCACCAAAACTATCCTTGCGAGAATTAAATCTAAACTCCAGTCCTTGTACCTAGTAGATGCCTGGAGGATTCTTCACCCAGCTAATAAAGACTACACATTCTTCTCATCTGTACACCATTCACACAGTCGTATCGACTACTTATTCACCTCCCAAAGACTCCTTGACAGAGACATCCAGACATCCATTGGAAATAGACTGTGGTCAGACCATGCTCCAATATTCTGTTCCTTTGTTTTAAATAAACACCAGGGAATCCAGAGCCAATGGAGATTAAATGACAACTTACTTAGGGATCCCACTTGCATAGCGGATATTAAAAAAACTATTGAAAATTTCTCCCTCAACCATACCCATGATGACACTTCAGCTGCCATTAAATGGGAAGCTTAAAAATGTGTCCTCCGAGGGTTCTTTATCTCACATGGCTCTAGGATCAAAAGAGAGCGTACCGAACAAATCTCTAAACTACTCCGAGAGATATCTGTACTGGAGGGGACACTGAAAGATAAATACTCACCTGATGTGGACCTTAGATTGTCCAATACTAGACAAACTCTCCTATCTTTAGTAGACCAACATACCCTGATAGCTAGAGAAAAATCACGTAGCATGTTCTTCCATCGGGGGAGGTAAATGTGGCACTCTACTAGCGAAATCTTTACACCCGGTCCCTTCTTCTACAAATATATTCTCAATCAAGAACGGGCAGAATCAAACCAAATTTAAAACATCTGACATTGCTAAAGAGTTTAATACATATTATACTTCACTCTACAACATTAAAGGCAAATGCCACGACCTAGACCCAGTCAAGCTGAAAAGGAAAATAAAAGCATATATCGATGCCACCCCCTTGCCCACACTATCCCCTGACATTATTAAAGAACTAGACCAAAAATTCACCGAAATTGAATTATTGACCTGCATTGGTTCTATCAAAAAAGGGAAAAGCCCAGGACATGACGGTCTTTCCGGGGCCTTCTTCAAACAATTCTCTGCTGACTTATCTCCAATACTTCTGCAGGCATTTAACTCAATTGACGACACCCATTTCTTTACTCCCCAAACCGCTATGGCGCATATCACTGTCATCCCCAAACCAGAAAAAGACCCAAGCCACTGTTTAAATTACAGACTCATTTCCCTGATTAACATCGACTTAAAACTTTTCGCCAAAATGCTATCTGAAAGGCTCAAGCCCACACTCCCCACGGTCATCCATACTGATCAAGCAGGCTTTGTCTCGGGGAGAGAGGCCAGAGACAACACCCTGAAAACAGTCTCTTTAATTCACTACGCTAAGAAATCCAAATCACCTCTTTGCATTATGTCTGTGGATGCTGAGAAGGCGTTCGACAAGGTCCATTGGCTGTTCCTGGAGTTGTCCCTTAGGCAGTTGGGCTTGGGGGATGGCTACATGCACAAGGTCATGTCACTTTATCACAATTCTAGCGCCAGAATTCGAGTTAACGGGACCCTGTCGGACGCCTTCAAAATTGCTAATGGCACCAGGCAAGGATGCCCACTTTCCTTACTATTGTACGTGATTTGTATGGAACATTTGGCAATAGCACTGAGACAGAATCCCTCAATTCAAAGGATAAAAGTGGGTGCCCACCACTTCAAACTCTCACTATTCGCAGAGGATTTACTATTGTACATATCTAATCCTCATATAGCATTCCCACACATACTCTCTGACCTAAATAAATTTGGAGAAGTTAGCAACTTTAAAATCAACATCTCTAAAACTGAAGCCCTCAATATTAATCTCCCACCATCTTTGGTCGACTCACTCAAGAACTCATTTAACTTTAGATGGCAACCCAACCACCTTAAATACCTAGGTGTCCTAATCCCTAGCGACCTCAGTAAACTATACCAACTTAACTACCCACCGCTCTGCCAAAATCCAAAGAGAACTGGATAACTGGACTAATCTTAGACTCACTTGGTCCAGCCGCATAAATGTGATCAAAATGGACACTTCCTTAAAATTCTCTACACACTACAAGCTATCCCGATCGGGATACCAGGCCCCTTTCTCAAAAAATTACAATCACTAATTCTAAACTTTATTTGGTTACGTAAAACACACAGGACAAAATTCAAACTCCTAACAAGACCCAAGCTGGAAGGGGGAATGGGCTTACCGGACATCAAAACATATTACTACGCCTCTCTCCTAACCCATGTCCTTAATTGGTTTCAGGACAGAAATAATAAACAATGGGTTATCCTAGAATCCGCCACTTCTAAACTAGACCCAAGAGCACTATTATGGATACCACCAGACCTAAAACCAGGGCCTGATGATATTGCCTTTTGGGCACAAATAGTTCTAAGAAAATGGCGAGACATCAGAGATCGGCTTAATCTGTCTACTCTGTATAGCCCACTCACCCTCTCCTTGATAATCCCAGGCTTGCCACAGGACTACAGAAACCCTCCTTTCTTGGATGGGATAGGGAATTTTGGCCTCAAGTGAGACATATCGGTACCTCCAATAAACTTATACCCAAAGACAATATAGGCAACCCACAAAAACCACCTCAAATAGACTGGTTAGTGTGGTCCCAGCTTTCCTGGTTTTATAAATCCCTAATGTCTAAATCCAATATCCACAGATCTTTAACGCCATTTGAACGACTCTGTGCCACAACCTAATCTTTAAGTCATAAAATCTCTCAATTATACTCGTTACTTGTGTGCACTAACAGTGAAAAGGACTTAAATTAACAGACACCTGGGATAGGGACTTGGGACAAGCTCTTCCTGCTGAAGACTGGGAAAAAATCTTTGAGCTAACACATAAGTCCTCAGTCTCTCTAAGCTTCCAAGAGAGGAACTTTAAAATATTCGCTAGATGGTACCGAGTACCATCCCAGGTGTCTAAATATAACCGCGATAGCCCGGACCAATGCTGGAGATGCTTGCAATCTAAAGGAACATACATCCACATATGGTGGGAATGCCCTATGATACAAAGGTTCTGGGCTGGGGTGTTTGAGGTCCACAAGCAAATGTACTGTGAGTCTCTGCCACTGAAAGCTTCAACAGCACTTTTAACCCTACTCCCAGGTAGAACTTCTAGTATCAAAAAATCAATAACTCCAATTCTACTTGTCTCAGTGAGACTGTTAATTGCCCGATGCTGGAAATCAAGCTGAATCCCTACAATGGCTGATTTATTCAAAGAGATTAACGGAATTATGCGTTTGGAGGACCTCTTTACCCCGACTTCAGACAATGCTGAATCCTTTGTCGCCAAGTGGGCCATTTGGCTAGACTTCAGAGACTCGGATAAAGCTATCACCATTCCCCGCAAAGACTCTGCCCCCTCTCTCTCCCTATAGTAACCTAAAACAGGACTTCAATCCCCACTCCCTACAGCTGTAACTGGGAGCTTGACACATTCCCTACAAACACCCCCTCCCACCCCCCCCCCCCCCCCCAAATGAGTCCTTCCTCCCCCTCTTCCCCTTCTCTGTACCTATCTTACTCTGCTTGTTCTTATTCTCTGTTACTTTAATACAATCAGGTTCCAGTGTGTGCTTACCTCTATGCATATCAAGGTACACAAAAGATGTCTATCCACTATTTTCTGTTTACTTAATAATCAACCTTATAAGGTCTTATTCCTATTAAGATCACATTGTCCAATAGTACTTAATGCTGACATATCACCGATACTTGGGGTCATATTCATGCAATAATTTCTTAAAACAGAACTTTGCTTAGTACTTTGGATTATCATCCGTCTTATAGGTGTACCTAAAGCTTAACCAAGTATTGTTACTCAAAACCAAAGTTACACACAGAATTCCTGTGTCATGTTAATTTGTATTTCTGTCTATGTTTAAAACTTTTCAATAAAAACATATTTGAAAAAAAAAAAAAAGAAACAATTTGGCAGTGCATCTCCCGAAAATACACATAATGCAGCAGAGTATTCCCAAAATACAATCCAGCAGTGTATCCCCCAAAATACCCATAATGCAGCAGCGTATCGCTCAAAATACACACACAATCCGGCAGTGTATCCCCCAAAATACACACAATGCAGCAACGTATCCCCAAAATACCCACAGCGTGCCTTTTTTGTCCCCGTGCCAGGTCAGTTTTCCCTGTACCACGTCTGTTCCCCCATGCGCCACCTCTTTTTCCCTTGTGTGTCAACTTTGTCCCCCCTTGTACCACATTTGCTTCCAGTGTGTCACCTCTGTCCCCCTTGTGCCGCCTGTGTTCCCCCATGTGTCACCTTTGTGCCCCCCCTAGGTCTGTTCCACCCTGTGAGAACCCATCAGAATTCACACACCGCCTTGTGCATGCAACGTAATTAATAGGAAATTCGCATGCGTTTTCGCGATGCGAATTTTCCATGCAAATAAGCGTACGTTTTTCCATAAAATCAATGTAAGGGCCGTTTCAACGAGTGCGGTGCAATTTCTATGTTGAAAACGCATAAACGAATTCACATGCGCATGCAAATTTAAATGCAAATTTTCATTCGCATGCGTTTTCGCGTTCCTGTGTAAGGATGTGAATTTAACTATATCAGTGCCTGTGTGCTCTAAGGCCCGGTTCACATTAGCGGTTGTTTGCCAAACGGACCGGATGACCTGACCGGATCCGGACCGGATCCGGATCGGAACCGTACGGTTCTGATCCGGATCCGATCCGGATCCGGTCAGGTTGCATCAGGTGGTAATCAGGATGCGATCCGGATCCGTTTGGCAAAGTAAACGTAAAAAAAAAAAAAAAGGTTGGGGTCTGGGAGGTCAGCAGAAGGGGGACCTGTGGAATCAGGCCCTCTGCTGTTTAGCACTCACCTCCACCTCCGACATGCTGCCAACATCCTGCCAACACCTCCAGCTCGTGCTGCTCCACTCCAAAATGCTTGCCCATGTGTCCCCAGCCAATATCGCCGCAAAAATCCGCATAGGAAGTGGGGTAGAACATCCGGATTTCTCAGCCAGTGTGTTGTGCGGCCTCCGGTTCCCATCTGTTTGTATTGGCCGGATGGTGCAGTCCGGCTCCGCCCCGGATACGGCTGCCGGAGGGGCCGGATGAAAAAATAGCGCATGTTGGAACGGAGGCCGGAGTCCGGATCCGGCCCGGATCCGGTCCGGCTCCGGTTCTGCAGAACGGACCCATGTGAACGGACGCATAGGCTTTAATTGCTATGCCGTGCGTCCGTTCCGTCCGTTCTGCAGGCGGTGCGGCTCTGGCACGGCGATTCCGGAGGGCCACCGCAAGTGTGAACCGGGGCTAAGGGCCCGTTTCCACTATCGCGGTTTCCGCCGCGATTCCGCAGAGTTTCCCCGCACATGGTTCGCACGGGGAAACTCTGCCATAGGGGATAGCGGCGCCGCGGCCGAATCGCTTGCGGGAGCGATTCGGCCGGAACCCCCCGCAGAATTCGCGGCGGAGGCTGCGAATCCCATAGCCGTGCATGGCACGGCTCATGGGATTCGCCTGCGATCCCGCCCACCCGCTCAGTGGCGGCGTGCGTCTACGAGACGCACGCCGCACTAGTGGAAACGAGCCCTTACATTTATTATTAGATATGCGAATCTGCATGCATAAAACACATGCAGATTCGCTGTAGTGGAAACCAGGGCTGTGGAGTCGGAGTCGGAGTCGTGGAGTCGGAGTCGTGGAGTCTGGCAATTTTTGGTGCCTGGAGTCGGAGTCGGAGTCGGGAAAAAATGCACCGACTCCGACTCCTAATGAATTTGTAACTGTAATTAAAATAGAAAATATGATAAAATGTTCTATTTCTCAGATAAAAGTCATTAAAAATAATGTATATATACACTATATATACAGTAATAGCTGTGCTCAGTCCACAAAAATGAAATAAACCAATCAAAATTAGTTACTTGTGCTGCTTCAATAAAGCAGTCCCCTTATTTTTAAGGTCAGATATACATATCTGATTGTGACTGTATATATGATGTGTACACCGGAATCTCATATATACTAAATAACATCTATGCTGTAAGAATAAAGCCTGATGTGTAGCCGAGTCACTAATAGAGATGGTCAACGAGATGGAAATAATTCTGCATTGATGCTGATTTATGCAAATGTACGCACTCCCTTTGCTGATGAAATCAAATAATTTGATATGTTATTAAAATTTGGTTTGGTGACTACAAATTAAAGGGTACCTGAGACGGATGAAAAGTAAAGTTTTATACATACCTGGGGCTTCCTCCAGCCTTCTTCAGGCTAATAAGTCCCTCACTGTCTTCCACCACCCGGATCTTCTGCTATGAGTCCTGGTAATTCAGCCAGTCAGCGCTGTCCGGCCACATGCCCACAGCCAGGAACATTCTGCACCTGCGCAATAATGCTGCACAGGTGTAGTATGCTCCTGGCGGCGGAGTGTGTGCATGCGCACTACGCCTGACTGGCTCAAGTACCTGGACTCATAGCAGAAGATCCAGGTGGTGGAGGAGGACAACGAGGGACTGATTATCCTGAAGGCGGCTGGAGGAAGCCCCAGGTATGTATAAAACTTTAATTTCATCTGTCTCAGGTTTACTTTGTTACACAGTAGTACTATACTCTACATATGCACTCCCCACAGAGCTGCAGGGAATCCACTGAGAATGTTGTGCACATTGAACACAGAGGTGTTGTCTGTTTACAATCTCCTCATTCCCCTGCAGAGTACCTGCACACCACTCTTACATGTACCCACACTTACATTGCCTAGGGCCTGATCCATGTACAGATTGTGCATGAAGAATGTGTAATAGACGAAGAATCTCCTCATTCCCCTGCAGAGTACCTGCACATCACTCTTACATGTACCCACACTTACATTGCCTAGGGCCTGATAGATGTTCTTTGTTCCGGTTTGTACCTTTTACAAGTACTCTTACCAAGGACTAGTTTTAGTCTAAAGGGAATAAATATAGTAGTCTACATATCCTTCTCACTTCAGTTGTCTTGTAAAATTCCTAAGCGTTGGCAGTTAAGAGACGAATTACATGTTACATACTTTTAATCAACAAAATTGTAATATGCAAATTAGAGGAGTCGGAGTCGTGGAGTCGGAGGAATCCTAAACTGAGGAGTCGGAGTCGGTGGATTTTTGGACCGACTCCACAGCCCTGGTGGAAACGGCCCTAAAAGCACACAGGTACTGACATGGTTAAAATTCGCATACTTACTAACATGTGCGAAAACGTGCGCAAATTCGCTTCTGCATGCGTTTCTGCATTTTCGATAACAAACTCGCATTGCACAAGTGGAAATGGGCCCTTACAGTATGCCTATACCCACTACGCTGGTATACTCTACTTAGGGCTCGTTTCCACTATTGCAGTGCGGAATCGCCTGGATTACACCGCGGACGAAATCGCATGCGGATGCGTTTCTGCATGCGTTTTTACCTGCGATTTTGCATGGCTAAGTAATAGGCGATTTTAATCATGTCACTGCCTGTGTAAATTTACATTACATGCGAAATCGCAGGAAAAAACGCATGACAAAGCCGCATGCGATTTCCCTATTAAAAGCATTGCGGGCGAATCGCACGCATTCCAGCCGCACGCGAAATCTGACGGCTCTGCCGTGCAGATTTCCCCCGCACACCAAAACGCTCCCGCACGACGCACAAGTGGAAACAGTCCCATCCACTTGTATTGGCTGTGCGAATCCGCATGCGGATTCGCTATAGTGGAAACGAGCCCTACGTCTATTATTTGACGTCTATTGTGGTTTGACGTCTATTGTGGTCCCCGACAACCTGGCCTCAATACTCAAGATTATGAATTATTACAACCCGGCTGGACTTTGGTAGGAAGAGCTGGTATACATCAGAGATTTTTTTTTTTTTTTTTTTTTTTTTTTTTTTTATTTTACCTCAGACAAGCATTAAGATCATCTAGGTACCTTACAGTACTCAGCCATTTAAAACCATCGCCCAATCCTGAACCACCAATAAAAAGGCCAGATCTTAGTTTTGCTTATTTCATCATCGGTATCTACTACTTCTCCTTATCGCCTCTTCTCTGATTTTCTCCGTAAAATAAAATGACATTCTCATTGTATCAACAGATCTATAAAGTACACTTTTTTTTAATCAAAATAGCTATACAATCTTGGCTCCATCCACCTTGGAAGACCATAACCTGCCACAGTCGTCCCTACATCCTCATAAATCCTAGATACAAAAATGTCTTGAAATCTCTTGAATTCCTCATATCCTTGTGACATATTTCCCGCTGCAGCAAGAACAGCCGCAACCATTTCATCAGTAGCCTCCTCAGCTCTCATTGCAGCTCTCACCAGACAACCCTTCACTTCATGCCCAAACAAACCACAATCAGCGCACTTTTTCATTTCCACCTTTGGTGCCATCCTCCTCTGAGGACCACCCCGACTCTCCTGAGACTCTGGTACCTCTTCCAGACACTGGTATGGGTTTGGGGATATCGGCACTGCAGGCGCACTCCCCTCACCCAACTTCCTCTTTTTCACCTGCACACTTTTCCCATCCTCCTTCCTGACACGGCCACGCTGTCCTGGGGTCACCATCCCCCAATCCTCTTTTTCCACACCAGTCACCTCCATCTGCTCCACTTTCTCCACTTCCTCACCCCAATTCTTTATTCCATCCTCTACCTCCTCCTCCATCTCTGACTCATCCACTTCCTCCGGTGACTCTGCATCAGACGAAATCCCTGCTGTATCTGGGCTTTCTACACTGTCACTCCCACCACTGCTCTCCACCACCTCCTCCCTCCTTTCCTGACTCCTTGCTCCACCCACTCCTGTGGAACCACTGCTCCCAGCTTCCTCCTTCTTGCCTACCTTTCCCGTGACTCCTCCCCCTCCCACGGGACCACTACTCTCAGCCACCTCTCCCTTGTCTATCTTTCCCTTGGCTCCTCCTCCTCTCCTAGCACCACTGCTCCCAACTGTCTCTTCCTTGTCTGTCTTCCTGGTGGCTCCTCCCCCACCCGTGGGACCACTGCTCCCAGCCACCCCACTCTGCACTTTCCCACTAAGCTTCTCCTCCTCTGCCCTGCTAGCTGCACTACTCCTACTCCTCGTCTCCACACCTCTGCCTGTGCCCTGCGGGATCCCACTCCTCCTCGTCACTCGGGAACTCACAGCAGCCTTACTGTCCGAATTCAAAACCGAGGCCACGCCCCCAAACCTGAGGCCACCCCCCCCCGCGGACTCCCGCTGCGGTTTCCCGCCATTTTCTCCAACAGGCATAACGGCTTTCTTCTGCACCACCGACATACCACCAGCTTTCACCCCCTTCTCTCCAGCAGCCTCAGTACTCGGAACCTCCATAGCAACAGTCACTGGAGGCGCATCTGCCGCTGCCTTCCCTTCAGCAACCTTCCCAGCAGCAGCTCGTCTCTCCTCCGCCCTCTCATCTGAACCAACAACTAGTGTTGTCCGGATCATGAACGATTCGGATCTTTGATCCGAATCTATTTTGTGAGGTGAATCATCCGAATCATCAAAATGAGTGATTCGGATCGGAAAAGGGGTGGGGCACGGAGCGACACGCCCCCTCTCAGCGGGCAGCGGGGTCCTGGAAGCAGAGCTGAGATGGATCGCTCTGTTGGATAGGAGGCAGCCTTGCAGGGATAGCAGGTAGATGAGAGAGAGGGGACATGGGTGCCACTGCCAGATATGTGTAGAGCATACATACTGGCTATATAACGTGCTGCTGTCTGTTCTGTAGTTGTGCACAGTAAACACATTGGAAGCTTTTGGCTCAGCACAGCTCAGTAACTTTGCAGGCACTGTGATTGCTGTGCAATATCCTCCTGCACTCGCTCTGAACAGCTGCACTTATCTGTGGGGAATGCTTTCTTTCACTGTGCGACTGTTTGCTTTCAGAGTATACAGATGAGCATATAGGTGAAATACATGTAAAGCAAATGATTGCAGCATGTGGGTATTGTGTGCAAACATTTCTGCTCTCTGCTCGTCCCTCCTCCCTTCTCTATCCACTCCCTGGCCTTCTCTGTGTGTCCACCCCCCTCCCCTTCTCCTGTCCTGCTAGTCATTTCTCCCCCGAATGCTTCGGTAGTAAAATGATCCGAGATTCGGATCAAAGATCCGGATCTCTTCAATGATCCGATTCGAATCATCCGGATCATTGAAAAGATCCGAACTTCCCATCTCTACCAACAACTCCACCTGCAGCACGTCTCTCCTTCTCTGCAGAACGTTCCTCCACATTCTGCACAACAGCCACAGCCTTCCCCGCAGCATCAGCGCTCATATCAGGGACAGCCACCACACCTGCAGCACGTCCCACCTCCTCGCTCATGCCTGCAGAGCGTTCCTCCTCACGCTGCACACCCATCACAGCCTCTGCAGCAGCCACAGCAGTAGCATCACCCACACTCCCCTCCACATCCAAGCTCTGTGCATCGGGCAAGTCACTCTCCTCTGCATCCTGCGCTTCCATTGCTTCCACCACCCCCAGGACCTCTGCAGCCACACTGTCACTCACCATGTCAGGACAGCCATCCCCACTCTCAGCAGCCACATCACTCGCAACATTATCACTTCCAACAACCGTACCATATGCAACAATATTAGCAACAATACCACTCTGCACGGCAGCAACAATATCACTTGCAGAGGGGGCTGACGCCGAGAAGAAGTCACTGGGCTCTTCTGCCCGCGGCTCCATGCTCCCCTCTCCCACCTGACTCTCAGCAGCAGGTGTCAGCTGAACAGTACTCTCTCCCCCTCCAACAATAAAATGGTGGATGTGGTCCCTGACAACCTGCGTGTACATACCTCTGCCCTCAATACTGAAGATTATGAATTATTACAAGCCGGGCAGGACTTTTTTTTGTAGGAGTGTAAGGTGTGAATCAGAGATAGTACACCTTGTCATCAGGAACAGCTGAGACCCCCTCACACATCCACATTTATATAAATAGGCTCAATTTGTTTATAAAGTCAAAGTCGCATTTATCATTCAACTTATGGTGACAACACCATACCCCACACAAAGACTATAATTTTACAATAGTCTGGCTACATAGATTCATTAGCAAAGTTCTGCATCTAAATATGTAACGTTAATTACAAAATAAGGCTCCTCATAATCAAAGTTGGCCAGCGCAATGCCTCATCATGGGACAGACCAAATGATTTGCATAGCTCCGCCTCCTGACTGTATTAAGCCTGGCAGCCTTTCCATCTCACAGGCCACACCTCCTCTGCCCTCAGACAGCCCATCCCAGGACTCAAGTCAGGTATGGACTATGGACAAGGCGGAGAGCCATAGAGAGTGGCAGCATCAATGTAAACAGCCATCTAGCGACAATCTGTGTGTCGCTTGCGTGACGGTTTTTATAATGGGGGACAGCGGGGGGGTTGGTGGCACAGTATAAGGACACAGAGGCTGGTGATAATATACAAAATGTGCCTCTTTGTCCTATATGAATTGCAGAAACCCACCTTTGGCTCTCTTTAGGGCCCGTTTCCATTATCACGAATCTGCATTGCATGCGTTTTCTGCACGCAGAATCGCATAACCAATACAAGTTAATTAGCCTGTTTCCACTTGTCAGGACAACAGTGTTTTTCTGTACAGGAAAAATCTGCACAGCAGAGCCATCAGAATTCGCACACCGCCTTGTGCATGCAACGTAATTAATAGGAAATTCGCATGCGTTTTCGCGATGCGAATTTTCCATGCAAATAAGCGTACGTTTTTGCATAAAATCAATGTAAGGGCCGTTTCGACGAGTGCGGTGCAATTTCTATGTGGAAAACGCATAAACGAATTCACATGCGCATGCACATTTAAATGCAAATTTTCATTCGCATGAGTTTTCGCGTTCCTGTGTAAGGATGTGAATTTAACTATATCAGTGCCTGTGTGCTCTTACATTTATTTTACACATGCAGATTCGCTGTAGTGGAAACGGCCCTAAAAGCACACAGGTACTGACATGGTTAAAATTCGCAGATTTACTAACATGTGCGAAAACGTGCGCAATTTCGCTTCTGCATTTTCGATAACAAACTCGCATTGCACAAGTGGAAATGGGCCCTATTACAGTATGCCCTATTACAGTATGCCTATACCCACTACGCTGGTATACTCTACTTAGGGCTCGTTTCCACTATTGCGGTGCGGAATCGCCTGGATTCCACCGCGGACGAAATCGCATGCGGATGCGTTTCTGCATGCGTTTTTCCCTGCGATTTCGCATGGCTAAGTAATAGGCGATTTTAATCATGTCACTGCCTGTGTAAATTTACATTACATTCCATGCGAAATCGCGGGAAAAAACGCATGACAAAGCCGCATGCGATTTCCCTATTAAAAGCATTGCGGGCGAATCGCACGCATTCCAGCCGCACGCGAAAACTGACGGCTCTGCCGTGCAGATTTCCCCCGCACACCAAAACGCTCCCGCACGACGCACAAGTGGAAACAGTCCCATCCACTTGTATTGGCTGTGCGAATCCGCATGCGGATTCGCTATAGTGGAAACGAGCCCTACGTCTATTATTTGACAGTATAACAAAATGGTGGACGTGGTCCCCGACAACCTGGGTGTACATACCTCTGCCCTCAATACTGAAGATTATGAATTATTACAAGCCGGGCAGGACTTTTTTTGTAGGAGTGTAAGGTGTGAATCAGAGATTTTTTTATTTTTTTTTTATTTTTTTTTATTTTTTTGCCTCAGAATAAAAACCATAAAAACCTAGCTATCACTTGGACTTCCATCTGACCATTACAGCCATCACTTGGACATCCATCTGACCAGTACGGGTCTTAAAATCATCATTCGGCAAACATATTTTTTATTTCAAAATTGATAAAATTTTTCTTTGTGTTTTTTTTTACATACTTAAGTCACCGTGCTCCATTCCTCCTGCTTCCATATTTCTTGTGCTCTTTCCTCTCCCCACCTTTTTTTATCAAACAAAAACGCTATGTACAGTCTTGCCAGGAACCATTTCTTCACATCCTCCACCTCCAGGTCTTTCTTTTGGAAGATGAGTATGTTCCTGGCATCCCACAGAACCTCCTTCAGGATTGCGCACATCACCCATCCTTTCCTATCACTCTCCTTATCCCCCAGTGACATGCCAGCCAACACCTCCTCAAAAGTGAGCCCCACACAACCCACCACCAACAAAAACATCCCTCTCAATCTAGCGCACACCCTCCTGGCAAAAAAACAGCTCCAAAAAACATGGTACACATCCTCCACTCCTCCACATCTCTCTCTTGGGCAAGTCTCTGTTTCACACAGCCCACGCTTTTTACAAAAAGTCCTTGTAGGTAGTCCAGCAGTCATGGCCAACCACACCACATCCTTTTGTCTGTTGGTCAGACCCTTAAACTCCATCCTCTTCCATGCCATCTCTGATTTAGCACTTGACATTCCGTCGACATAAGTCACTATTTCTTTCCTCTTGACCCATTTTTTCAAAAAAGTTTTTTCACACCCCTGCATCCCTGCGGATTTTAGCTCCATTTTATCGAAAATGACCTTTGTTTTCTCATAATAGGGGGCAGGGGAGAAGGAAAAAGGCCTTCTGAGATCTTTGGTGACCCACCCTAGCCTGGTGAATACCCATCCCCCTAAATAACGCATCAGATCTGCCACCCTCCCTCCTGTACTCAAAATCCTGTGCACAGACACCAGATAGTGTAGAGAGAGAAAGCCATCTATATCTGGAAAATCCCAACCACCCAAACACATGCTCTTGTGAACCGTCACCCGTGCCACCTTCTCCATTTTGGAACCCCAGAAAAACACAAACAATCCTCTCTGCACCTGTTGCAACCACCTTTTGCCAGGGGGAAAAATCATACAAAAATACAATAACAGCGGCAGAATCACCGCTTTCACCACCAACACCTTGCCTGTAAACGTCAACTTTCGCATCCTCCACATATTCAACTTTCTTTCCATACTCTCCTTCACTCCAGCTAACGTTTTCTCACCTTTCAACCCAGAGTCAAAAACCACTCCCAACACCTTCACTTCCTCACTCATCTCCACATTACACACATTCACTGGTACAGTCTTCCCCAGGGAGGCCAACTGAGTCTTCTTCCAATTCACTGCCATCCCTGCCACACCACAAAACACCTTCACATGCAAATTCATTCTGTCAACATCCGCTTGTGAGCTCCCAATCAAAGACACATCATCCATATATGCTAAACATTTCACCTGACTTCCACCACTCCCAGGCACCACAAAACCTTTCACCACCTTATCTCTCCGAATATGCACCAACAGAGGCTCCATCACACAAATGAAGGCCAAAGGCGACAACGGACACCCCTGTCTGACACCAGACAGTACTGGAAAAGCCTCAGAAAGGTGCCCGTTCACCATGACCTGGCTCGACGCTTCATGGTAGAAGCTCTTGATGACTCAACAGTCTACCCGGTACGCCCATCCTTGCCATTACCTTGAAGAGAAAGGAGTGCGATACCCTGTCAAACGCCTTCTCCAAATCAATCCCCTCGACGATAATCGGCATGTTGTTGTTTTTGGCGTGAAAGATCATATCCCTCAGCAACACAAGGTTGTCTGAGCTTCGCCGACCCGGAACCGCACACGTTTGACTCTCTCCGACCACACAGGATATCACACTCCTCAATCTCCCAGCAACCAACTTCGCCGCCAACTTATAGTCGACATTCAATAGCGAAATTGGCCGCCAGTTCCTGATGTCACGCCTATCCCCCTTTTTGTGGATCAAGGTAATGACACCTTCCTTCATCGACTGCGCTAATTGTCCAGAAGAAAAAATCTCCTGGATCACTTCTACCACGCACTTCCCGATCGTTGGCCAGGCCCATCTGTAAAACTCGACCGGAAGACCATCCTTTCCAGGGGTCTTCCCAGTCTGCATGGCACTCACCGTCGCCCAGACCTCCTCCATGCAAACTGCGCCCTCCAATTGCAGCACATCCGCTTCAGACAAACTCTCATCCAACACCTCACAATACTCTTCCATCTCTTCCTCAGATGCCCCCAGATCCGTTCCATACAAATCAGCATAAAACTTCCGTACCTCACTCACCACCTCATCACCCACCACCTCTCTGTCACCAGACATCACTGACTGCACTGTCCCTTTTCCCGTACACGCACGTTTGAAAAAAAACCGGGAACATGACTCTCCCTCCTCCATGTCTCGCACTTTCGCCAAAAAAATCACTTTTTTCCCCCTCTCCATCAACAATCGCTTTTTCTGCTCTCTTGCTTCCTGCAACTCTTGCTCCACCTCCTCACCCCATTCTCTCAACTTCAACAAATACTGGATCCTTGCACACCACCTTTCTTCCTCCTCCTTGCGTTCCTGACTCTTCTCATACGCAAACCCCTTGAAAAAACCAGCCACCCTCCTTTTGAACCACTCCCACCATTCTAACATACTGTCAAAAAACTTTCTCCTCCACATCCACCTTGCACATTCCATCTGAAACTTCTCATTACAATCTGGTTCATCCAACAAACTCACGTTCAGCTTCCACACTCCTCTACCAAACGTCACTCTCGCCTGCTCCCCCAGGGTACACAAAACGGATACGTGATCTGAAAACGTGTTAGAGTGATAAGAGACAGAGCCAACCACAAGATACCTGGAAAGGAAAAAGAAGTCAATACGTGATTTTATAGTGCCCTTGTCTGAGAAGAACGTAAAGTCCTTGTCTCCATTGTCAGCCACCAAAGCCGCATCCTGCAGGCCATAATCCCTAACAATCTGGTTGAGGATCCCACTAGTCACATCCAATTTAGAATTAGCTAATCCCACTCTATCCTCAACCGCTCTGATACAATTAAAGTCTCCGGCCACTATGGTATTGATACGGCCAGGGAGACGCACTCGCAAAACTTCTAAAAATTTTTCCCTCTCTTTTTTGTCCGCAGGAGCGTAGCCATTGAACAAACGGTACCGGGAGTTCCTATGGTCGAACTCCACTTTCAATAACCTCCCCGGTATAACCACCTCCACCTCTTTCACGGATATACCGGCATTATTGAACAAAATCCCGACCCCCTCATTCTTGCTCTGGCAAGCTGGAGACCAGATGGCAGTGCCCCGCGTCCACTCACCAGAGCCAGGCACCGCTGCCAACGCACACTGCTGCAAACAAAAAATGTCAACTTTAAAGCTCTCAAGGTCCTGCAGAACTGCGGCTCGGCGGTATGGGGAGCCAATGCCCCTCACATTAACTGACAAGAGAGACAAGCCCATCACCAAAAGCCACAAAGGGTGTAAAGCCATCAAAGTGCCCTCCATTACGGTTGTTTTCGCAGCCTTGAACTTGTTCTTGTGGGGACTGGCACCCCGCTCTGCTTATTCTTCTTCTTCTGCTTCCCTACCTCCCCTGCCTCTCTATTCTCCTCCACCTCCTGCATCTCCACTTCCCGAGGGACAGCTACCTCCTCCCCCCCCCTCCCCACCCTTCTTTCCGGCTCCACACTCAAGGATGGGGACATAGGAGACACAGGGGGATCCTCCACATCCATCTGCAATTCATCATCAGATGCCACCTCCTCATCATCATCATATCTGGGCTTCTTACTGCACCCAGGATTGAAATCGGAATCCCCGCTGCTTCCTGCTGGTTTTTGGAAGGAGGGAACACCATCGCTGTCTCCATCCCCCTCCGCTGCATTGGGGTCTAATTCCTCTCCTATATAATCCTGGGAACCAACAGTTAAAAGTGTGCTAGCCTCCGAGTCTGAGGAGGCGGGGCTATCATTTCCAAATTTCAAATTGCTGTATCCAATCGGATCCTTTCCCGCTCTTTCCTGCACAGCTTGAGCATTTGGGGGTTCCCCATCTTCTTTGGGGTTGCTCCCGGCGCAGGGTATGATGTGACCTTTTATATCTGCTGCTGCAACTGGTGGTAATTTATCAACCTTTATTATGGGCACTTTGCCTTTAACAACATCTGTCTGATTTTCTGCATTGGGGGCGGGGCCAGAACCTCCGGAGCCGTTAGGCAGACTCCCGCTCTCAGAGGCACCACTGCACCCAGCCATCCCTTTCAGCAGTTGTGAGTCTGATGGGCTGTCAGATACAGGCAGCCCCTCCACTATCTGTGTGTCCATTGGGCTGGACACGGGCAGTGCTGCGAGCAGCTGGGAGTCTGTGGGACTATCGGTCCCAGCAGACCCGCCCACAGCTCCCTCCTCAGGCACGTCATTCTTCTCCTCTCCTCGCTCTTCAGCAGCTGGCCGCTGCACCGTCTGCGAGGAGGAATCAGCTGGGCTCTTCTTCTCCCCGGACACACTGGAGACCACACACAGAGTCTCCCCCGATGTCGGCAAAACACCACCGGCCACAGTACCGGCGCCTGACACATCGGAGGGAGCCCCGGGGATATCCCCAGTAGCCGGCATAGGGGTTTCTGGCACAGCAGCCACGTCATCAGTATCGGGCACATTAGGTACATTCTCCGCTCCAGCGGGGGGATTAGCTACTTTCTGCGCAGCGCTATTTGCCACATTGTCAGCAGCATTAGATACATTTACAGGCACAGTAGCAGCAGTCACATCAGGCTCACTTGGCAGGGAGCCAGCACGCCGCCTCTTTGGCGGGAAACCACGCTGGGGCAGCGGATCAGCTGTAACATCAGCTCCCTGCGTGGCAGCGCTATCAGAGGGACGGGGAGGGACAGAAGCAGCCTCAGTCCGACCCGCGCCAGACCCCAGCACTGCACTCTTGCCTGCCAGGCCCCTGAAGAAGGCTCTGGCTTCACCGGGCTGCTCAGAGGGAGCCCATCTGTCCCTTCCACGATACCCTCCAGAGCCAGCAGCACGGGCATAAGTATACATTCTGGTGTTATTCATTTTATCACAGCCTTTAGCCAGGTGCTTCTCAGAGCCACACAAGTCACATTTCCTTGGCACATTACAGGGCTTTCCACCGTGAGCAGGTTGGTGGCATTGCCTGCACAGTTTCTGCTTGTCACAATACAGCTCTATATGACTGCTCTCTCCACAGTTCCTACAGACAGTCGGCTGGCCTGGGTATGTTATGTATCCTCTTTCCCCTCCAATGGAGAACACAGGGGGAGGGTGCACAAGACCCCCACCACCCTCTCGCCTCTTGAACCGCACCTCAAATTTCAGTTTGCTGCGGTACCAACCAAGGTGATTAAACACTTTCTCTGGATGGCCCACATATTCAAAGTACCTCTGCAAATATATCTTCACCACCCGTGGCTCCACATAAGGATTATATAGGTGTACGTACACCATCCTCTCCTTCTCCACAAATAAAGGCTTTATGCTCTCAAAATATTTCACCCATTCATCAGTACTTCTTCTGCATAATTCCAGAATTCTCAACGCTTCATCTTCACTATGAAAGGTCACATCATACATACCCCGCGCCGGGAAGTCCTGAATGGCAAAGACTCCGTTCTTCCTGTCGACTCCCAAGGCTTCACATAGCACGATATCCACGAACTTCTTCGTTGGTATATCATTCCTCTTATCTGGCTTAACCAGGAATTGTATAGTGTTTTTCAAGTTTCGCGTTCCTCCTCCACCTCCATCTCCTGCCGCGGACGCCATCCGCTACTCGTTTCCCCCAGGCCCCCCAGCAGGGAGGACCCAGGTTCACCCTCCAACCAAGAAACTACAAATTTAATTTATAGATCTTGGTCAAAAGGCCGAGAAGCGATCAGTTCGGTCTTAAAACTCATCAGAAACACGAAGTGCCTCCATCTGTGAGATCTCAACCAATCATCATTTGACATTTTTAATTCGTTAAATCTTTTCTTATCATTAAAAAATAAAATAATTACCAGAACAAACAAAACTCAAATACCAGCAATTGCAAACTACATTTTTCAAGAACAAAAAAAACGACAACAATTTCCAAATGACATTTCCAACAGCCTTATATAACTTCTTCATCTTGACAACAGATATCTTCAAAAGTTCCCTTCAGTAAAGAAACAATATCTTCCTCCTACAATACCGGTCCACTCTCACAGTGCTCCATCATGTCCCATACAACTCCTTAGCTTTTTCAACTGACATAAACATCCTTGCCGTCCTCCTTTCTCCCACAAAAGCATCAGGTAACCCATCTTCATCAGACTCCTCAAACTCAGAATTATCTTCCCCAGACAACTCTCCCTTTTCAAACACTACTTCCTCACAACTCTCCACGTCTGATATCTCTTCTTCCTCAGACCTCT
>NC_090649.1:222959823-223022323 GCF_040937935.1 Hyperolius riggenbachi | reverse complement strand
CTCAGATGCATAGCATGGGTTCACAGTAATGGAGGTGCATGATCAGGTAGGACACAAAAGGAGGAGGACCCTGCCCAAAGGCTTATAATCTAGAGGGAGAGGTAGGGACACGAAAGGTAGGGGACCAGAATTCAGCTGTGGGTTTCGAGCACTTGTGAGGGGTATTAGGCCAGAGTGAAAAGGTGAGTTTTGAGGGCCTTCTTGAAGATGTTGAAGTAGGGGGCTGCCCTAATGGGTGGAGGTAGGGAGTTCCATAGTGTTGGAGCAGCTCTTGAAAAGTCCTGGAGGCGTGCATGGGACTGGGTGATGCGGGGGGCGGTTAGGCGAAGTTCATTGGAAGAGCGGAGTGAGCGGCTAGGCGTGTACCTCTGAGTAAGATTGGAAATTTAGGTTGAACAGGTTTTGTGGACAGATTTGTAGGTCAGACACAGTATCTTGAATCTGATTCTGAACTGGATAGGAAGCCAGTGGAGGGATTCAAGGAGGGGATCCACCGTGGTGGCGCGATGGGAGCAGTGGATAATTATGGCTGCCGCATTCATGATGGACTGCAGTGGGGCTATTCGGGTCATAGGGAGACCAGACAGAAGGGCATTGCAGTAGTCAAGGCGGGAAATGATGAGGGCATGGATGAGGAGTTTGGTGGTGGCAGAGGTCAGGAAAGGGCGAATCTTACAGATGTTACGAAGGTGGAAGTTGCAGGACTGTGAGGTTTTGGAAGTGGGGAGTGAAGGAGAGTGCGGAGTCCAGGGTGACACCCAGACAGCGGGCTTGAGAGGTAGGGCGAATGGTAGTGTGGTTAACAATGGCATGCACATCTGGGAGGTTCATGGATAGCCGGGGTGGGAAGATCATGAATTCCGTTTTGTCTAGATTTAGTTTCAGTAACCTAGCGGAAATCCAGGAGGAGATGGCTGATAGGCAGGAGGAGACCTTGTCCACGGTAGTGGGGGATATGTCAGAGGTGTGAAGGTAGATCTGGGTGTCATCTGCATACAGATGATAATTAAAACCCATGGAGGAGATAACCTTGCCAATGGAGGATGTGTATAGGGTGAACAGTAGGGGGCCAAGGACCGAGCCTTGGGGGACTCCCACCGAGAGGTGGTTGGGGGTGGACAAGGACTCATTGAAGGCGGCCGTGAAGGAGCGGTTGGAGAGGTAGCATAAAAGCCAGGTCAGAGCGAGATCGTGAATGCCCATGGACTGGAGGGACTAGAGGAGTAGGGGACGATCTACTGTGTCAAAAGCTGCTGAAAGGTCAAGGAGGAGGAGAATGGAGTATTTACCTTCAGCTTTAGCTAAGGCAAGGTCATTGACCACTTTGGCGAGAGCAGTTTCTGTTGAAAGACAACCCCTCTGTGTTAAATGTGCACAACATTCTCAGTGGATTCCCTGCAGTTCTGTGGGGAGTGCATATGTAGAGTATAGTACTACTGTGTAAAGTAAACCTGAGACAGATGAAAGTGTTATACATACCTGGGGCTTCCTCCAGCCCCCTTCAGGCTAATCAGTCCCTCGCTGTCCTCCTCTGCCACCTGGATCTTCTGCTATGGGTCCAGGTACTTGAGCCAGTCTGGCGTAGTGCACATGCCACACTCCGCCGCCAGGAACGTACTACACCTGCACAGCACTATTGCGCAGATGCAGAATGCTCCTGGCTGTGGAAGCGGCACACGGCCAGACTGCACAGACTGGCTGAATTACCGGGACTCATAGCAGAAGATCCAGGTGGTGGAAGTGGACAGCGAGGGGCTGATTAGCCTAAAGGGGGCTGGAGACAGCCCCAGGTATGTATAAACCTTTCATCTGTCTCAGGTTTACTTTACACAGTAGTACTATACTCTACATATGCACTCCCCACAGATATAAAATTTTTCTTTTCATCTGTCTCAGGTACCCTTTAGTTACCAAACCAAATTTTAACAACATATCAAATTATTTGATTTCATGAGCAAAAGGAATGCATACATTTGCATAAACCAGCATCAGTGCAGAATTATTTGCATTTCATTGACCATCTCTATTAGAGACATGGCTACACATCAGGCTTTATTCTTACAGCATAGATGTTATTTAGTATATATAATAGACTGCTGTGTACACATATATTCAGTCACAATCAGATATGTAAATCTGACTTCAAATATACGGGGACTGCTTTACTGAAGCAGCACAAGTAACTAATTTTGATTGGTTTGTTTCATTTTTGTGGACTAAGCACAGCTATTACTGTATATATAATTTATGATGACTATTATCTGAGAAATAGAACATTTTCTATTTTCTATTTTAACTACAGCTTAAATTCATTAGGAGTGTGAGTCTGTGCATTTTTTTCCCGACTCCAGGTACCCAAAAATTGCTCAGACTTCTCGACTCAGACTCCACAGCCTGGGAAAAAATGCACCTTTATTTTCAAATAAAATATTGTCGCTATTCTTTTACTAGGGAAATATTGTAAACTTTGCAATAACTGGGACAAATCGGCAAATAAAATGTGTGGGGATTAAAGGACAACTGAAGAGATATGGAGGCTGCCATGTTTATTTCCTCTTAATCAATACCAGTTGCCTGGCAGCCCTGCTGACCCTCTACCTCTAATACTTTCAGCCATAGACCCTGAACAAGCATGCAGCAGATCAAGTGTTTCTGACATTGTCAAATCTGACAGATTAGCTGCATGCTTGTTTCTGGTGTTATTCAAACACTTCTGTTGCCAAACAGATCAGCTGGGCTGCCAGGCAACTGGTATTTTTTAAAAGGAAATAAACATGGCAGCCTCCATTGTCTTCTCACTTCAGTTTCCCTTTAATTACGGTAGCATGTAGTATTTTAAAACCATGATGGCTGAAAACTGAGAAAATTTTCAATTTGTTCTTACTTTTCCATCTTAAAATGCAGTTAGCAAAAAGTAGCCCCCCAAAGAAAGCCTAATTGGTGGTGAAAAACAAGTTATAGACTGTTTTGTTGTGATAAGTAGTAATAAAGTTATAGGCCAATCAGTGTAAAGAATGCTGACAGGTGAAAATTGCTCTGGTCTTTAAGGGGAAAAACACTTGGAGGTGAAGTGGTTAATAAAAGTATAAACAAATGTTTGAAACGCACTTTCACACAAATATTAAGTACTCTTACATGTGTGAAGGGGTTATTGAGATGAGGCTAATCACAATAAGGGGTGCTCTGTAAATACCATTTTAAATATAGGGTATGTGTTGTAACAATGTTGAGAAACACTGTCTTATGTTACGCATCAGTTTAAAAATGTTGCCATAGGCTAGAAAACATTTTCACGGTGCTATAAAAGAAAATAAGCAGTATGAGTGCAATGGAACAGTTGTTAGTGACATGCAGGTAGCAGGAAATTTAATCTGAAACCGTTCTGAGTGACGCAGCACAGCCAGGAAGAAAAACAGACTGGCCAGTCAATAATCGTTATTTGTGAATGACTCATTAGCGAAGGTAAGACAAGAAATCACAGAAGCGCAGCTACTTCGGTCGGAGGTGGGATCAAAGAATGGATTTGTCAGGAGGTACAGCGAAAGGATTTAGAGCTCCAATAGTGACACTGTACTTTGATCTTCTTTCATTATGCATGCCTCAATAGGCAAGCACTCATCCTCAGCCTGTGACAAACCATCAACTGTGGCTATAGTCAATCCGTTCACATATATTTCCATTTAAAACGCACTACTGAAAAAAAAGCATATTAACATATCAGTCATCTTGGAAAATAGCTTTACAAACATAAAAGACAGAATGGGCATGACAAACAGACCGAAAACTAGCCAAATTATTTGTAGTTAGGGGCAGCTCACAATTCTAGTCACAGAACTGAAATGTTGACAACTTGTCAGTCAGGTGTTCACACACCTATAACATATATAAACAAAGCTCCTAACAAAACAAACCGCACAGACATTACCTACATAGATGACATAAAACAAAAGATATCAAGGCTCTGCAATGATCTCTGTAGCTGGTTTTTCTTCTTTGAGGACTGTGGCAGACCCAAAAGACAAAGCCCTAATTCAGGCTGGTGTTTAATGTGTATTGTGCAAAAATAAATCTGTAATGCGGAAAGTTCCATGCATTACACATTATCTCATTAGCATCTCCACACTTTGTCACATGATCTAGAGATCTGTGCACAATCAATTAGGAATATTGTCTATTGGCCTCGCTCTACCATTTACCTTCACAACCATGAAAAATCTGTGTTAGAGTCAGCACTAAGGACTATAGTTGGAAATATCCAGATGCAATGTGTAATCATTGCTTGCAAAATCTGAAATAAATAGCAACAAAGAAAAACATAAAAAGGGACTTACTAACAAAGATCAGGAAGGTTCTCCAGAGCTTCAGGCTGAGTTGACATGACATTCTTCCAGTTTTGGCAGTTTTCGGACAGCACTCAATGGCTTGATTCACTTGATTTCACAGTTTTTGCAAAAAAAAAATTTGAGATTGTGTGCACAAATTCGCGATCGCGCGAAAACGTAAAAATGCGCACAAAAACGGCCGTGATACGAGTTTTCACGGTTTAGTGAATCAAGCCCAATGTGTGGATGTGGCAAGCAGTGTTCTGTATTCCTATCACAGTGTGCACTTAAAAAGTGTACCGAAGATATCAAAAAGTACATTTATACTTACCTAAGAGGGAAGCCTCTGGATCCGTCTAGAGTACAGCCCGTGGGCTAGATACACAGGGCTGTGGAGTCTGTACAAAAATCATGCAACCCCTCAGTTTATGAAACAGACTCCAACTCCAGGTAACCAAAATTGCTCCGACTCCTCAACTCCTACTCCCTAGTGTAATTTTTACAAAGGCTATGGATTTGGTTCAAAAATCATCCGACTCCTCAAGTTTATTGTAACCACCAACTCCGACTCCAGGTACCCAAAATTGCTCTGACTCCAAAGCCCTGCAGGCACAGCCTGCCAAGCTTTTTCTGGTAGCCCCCGAAGCTCTCCTCTGTTATACAATGCATGCAGCCTGTAGGCCATTGCTTCGGCGCCGCACGCAGTGGGCAAGGTTTGTCACCACCCTCTCGGCCTGTAGGTAGTCCCATAGTGATTGCTATAGGAGCAAAAAAATTAAAAAAGGCCTCCAGCACCTGTAAATTTACAGACATTTTTCTCCGGTGACAATTTTCCTATAGTAATTACTATGGGACTTTGCTACAGAAGTCCAGATCGAGGAGGAGGAGCCGAGGAAAAGGCAAAACAGAGTCAGCGACATGGTTGAATGAAGAGTGAGGGAGGGGGAAATCCTCCCAGTGCCACTACTGTGTCAGCAGCAGTCCACACTGTGCCTGCAGCACCCACTACTATGCCAGTAGCAGCCACCACTGTGCCACTATTGTGCCAGCAGCAGCCACCACTGTGCTAGTAGCAGCCAGCCACCAGAAGCCACTGATTAGAAACCACCACTGAGCCAGCAGCAGCACCAATTAACAGCAGCCACCACTATGCCAGCAGCAGCAACAGACACTTCCCCAGCAGCCACCATTATGGCACCAGCAGTAATGGCCACTCGCCAGCAGTCGCTACTATGCGATCAGCAGTAAAAGCCACTTTCCAGCTGCCGCCACTATGCCACCAGCAGTAACAGCCACTTATTTGCGGCCGCCACTATGCCAGCAGCAAGCAAGCCAATGCTTAGCAGCCACCACTATGCCACCAGCAGTATTCCTGCATACTGAATGAGACATGCTAACTGCACAGGGTATATAGTTTATAAAAGGTTGTTTGACAAAATGTAGTAGACCTAGGATGCCGAGGGGCAAGTGGCACAAATGGTGTTTCATTTCACTAGGTCAACCCTTGAGCAATCTCCAGAACGACAATATGGCACTTGGCCTTACGAAGTTTGGACATCCCTCCTATAGAGGCTTCCAATGCCATCCTCCAGGCCCCTGTTGGTAAGCGCAGGCCCCCGGCAGATTACTGACAAGGGCTTGTCAGTAGGTACATCAGGGCCGTGCTCCTCCTGCACCTATGTGAACGGCTCCATACTACTGCGCAGGCGTGCAGGGGAGCAGCAGCATAAGACCAGAGTAGAACGTCTAGCATGCGTACAAAACTGGATTCTAAACGGTTCAACAACTTAAAATATCAACTAAGTGCCTGCAATTAGATTTCAAAAAATTTTATCCCTCACGTGCATCATTTCAGAACACAGAGCTTTGCGTAAACATTTATGAAATAGGACTTGTGGAACTGCACAAACCTGCAGCAAAAAACATTTACATTCAGAAGTGATCGTGGTACAGTGCTAATAAAGCGCTGAATTTCACTGAATCAAAAAAATCATTCAAGCCACATGTAGTGCACTGCCATTTGTGTCCAGGTGCATTCTCAGGTGGTGGAGATAGGCAAGCCCATCCATTTGCATTTAAGGGTGCTGCTCCAATCTGTACAGCAGACAGAAGTGGTGCACTCTGGACTGCCTTGTATGCGGTCAGGTCTTAAGGGTGTATATGTGTTTTCCAAACATGCAGATAAACTCATAATTATAATGGTCTACAAACGGTGTTAGACACACAGAAGTACTTTCTTCCAGATGTTGGCTCCTCATTGGGTCAAACAGCACTGAAAATGTCTTGTGACCTGACTGACAAATGAGAGAGCAGGGAAATATCCTCCTTGCTCAATGACTGAAACAGTTGTAAGCAGTAGCAAAGGAGGTTGCAGTCATTACCCATTACAAACTCTTCTGTGCCCACATAGACTTTGATAGTATTTCCCACTTTTGAGAGATGCGACATGACATTTGCAATATGCCTAATTGCATTATTATAAACCAGATACTGGCATTTACCTGGATGGAAAAGGAGACCTGACAGTTTTGACATTTATACGTAGGTTGTGTGTGTGTAACACAGGCCTAAATACTATAGAACCTGAGTAACTGCAGCAGTAGAGACATGTCAAACTGTTGCCATTATTCAATGCAATTTTTAATAAACTAGTGCACACTACAGAAATGCAGTGAAAAAGGTTTTACACATGCTAAATTTTGATGACTGAAGTTAAATTACACATCAATCAGTACACCCATGCTGGAGACAGACTCTGGACTAATAGTGTCTGAGCTCCCCACTGTCTGTGATGCTGATTAAGACTGGATCTTAAAAAGTGTACCCAAGGCGACATGTGACATGATGAGATAAACATGTGTATATACAGCGCAATACATTATCAGGGCAGGCTGTTATTCTTAATTTTGCTGCCTGAAAGAGTTAATTTTCAGGCATGGAAGGGACCGCCGGTGCATCCCCGCTCCTCCGCGCGGATCGATTGCGCTCGTCCCTGCCGGCGCTTCCTTATCACCGCTTGATTCCCTGCCATTCTCCGCCGGCGGGAATCGAGCGGGCGGGGGTCGAGCGGCATGATCGGGCCAGCTGGATATTATCAGCTGGCCGGATCAGCTGGTCGATACATGGTACAGAAACGTACCGTGTATCCCCAGCATAAGGGCTAAGATTGCTCACACTGAGCAACCGCAACTTTTGTATTTTTTCTTTTTTTGACTATATGTGGTTTAAAATATGCCATACATTACAAAGCTATGAGGCCTCCATCTTGATGTTCCTCTAAAAATGCTTTTGTTGGCTGTAATACTGACCCTCTACACTTGGGCTGGTTCAGACGGAAGTGTGCTAGCGATTTTCTTCGGCATTTAACAATAGGTATCCACTGGGTAATAATTGAGAAGAATGGGAGTGTCCAACGTTTACAATCATTTAATCAATCACAGTTTTACATTTCCCAAACACTACATGAAGCTTCTGGCGTCAGCTTTGTTAGCAGTTACACCGTACTCGCCTAGGTCGGCACAATGACTAACTAATTATTAATGATTTAATTAGGTCACAATATTTTAGGCAATGCATTGTAAATTACTTTTTCTCCAATGTCACTGTCACTCACAATAGGTAGCAAAACATCCGACAACTGAGGTTTTGCACTATTCAGTCTCCTCAAGCTCATAGGGTAATCTCAGCATTGACCTTATTCTTCACAAAAGCAATCCTTACAAGCATGCCAATCTGGTAGTTGGACTGCTCTACTGCTGTCCAGGGGACCTTTTTTTGAAAATAAAATTCCTGAGAATCCCCCATGAAGAGATAGGGTAGACTAAAGGTGTGTACACGTCTGATTTTATGCCCAATTGTCGTTCAGACCGGACATTTGAATAACTTGTCAAACAAAAAGTCATTCAGTCTCCTTGTACACAGACGAAAATACTAATTACGGTTAATGTACATGTCGTTTGAATGGTCAGTGGACTGGATAGAACAATGGACCCGATCAAATGACTGACTGATCAAACGACTTGTTTGAGGCACGGAACACACTTGTCTTTCAGGTTTCTGCACGCGTTTTAATGCATACTTTTTCTGCACGCCAAGTGTGTTTCTATGCAGGAGTTTTTTTTCACAGCAGCTAATGTAATTGATAGAGAAAACTGACAAAATGTGCAGAATCATGCAGAATGTCAGTTTTTATTCTGCACGTGAAAAACATATCAAGTGTGAACTGGCCCATTGATTAACATGAGCTCTTTATCTGTGCAGAAACCGCGCACGAAAAACAGTCAAGCGTGTTCCCTGCCTGGATGTCTTTTAGTGTCAAACGTGTAAGAATTTAAGTATTATATGATTGATTCATAGGCCTCAGTTACTTTAACTGAGTTTAGTTAAAAGACTTGATTTGCAGAGTCTTTAAGCAGCATTTCTAAAAACACTGGAACATGGTTTTGTGTCTTACACAAAACCAGCCAAGACTATCAGAGATATCCAGTATAGAGGCCAGACTAGCTGGCGACGAACATCATAAATATGAGCCATTGTTATGAAAATATTCTAAAAAGAACATTAAACAAATGAGCATGATGACAGTTCTTAGAACTAGGAGATAGTTCGGGCATGCGCAGTAAAGACCGTGCCTGTCATACCACGAGGTTTTGTCAGCCAATAGCAGGCGATTAGTTCCTGCTCAGATGATGTCACATTTAACCCTTTAGTGGTGGGTACGAAAGCAGCGGACGGGCTCCAGAGAGCATTTCTAAATTCTGCTGCTTCTTCTGAGGTCTGGCTGATGACTTCCACCATTTACTTTTATTTGTAATGTATTGCCCTATTATCTAACTGTATGCTGTATATAGGCCTACGGGCTACGTAGTATAGATGGAACATAAGAGAAAACCTGGTTGCCATGCAATGGAACCAAGAGCTGTAATGCAAGAGGACTTACTACAGAACAATTGCTTCGCTGTGTAGGGATGAGCATCTGTATATCTGTTTACTGAATAAACTCTTTGAAACTGTGATGACGCCTAAGAAGTTCTATCTCCTATGCTGCATGCTGTGATCAGTCAAGTTATCACACTTCCTGTGATATGGTGCCGAACAAAGGTGTTGTGTTGTTGCCAATAGCAACCAATGTATAATTCTTACAAAACTAACAGCCTTTCAAACAACAAGTTGTTTGTACACATATACGGACCTAACTGTCGTTTGAACGACAGTCCATAGATCCGCCAAACGGATCAGTCAAAACTGGTGCCATCAGTGTAACAATCAACCGTAACAAACCACCGGTTTGAATGACAAGTTGTTCAGAAATATCAGACGTTTGGACGTACCTTAAAACTTGTCAAGGATGTCAGATTTTTACTACCTACTTTGACAACTACGCAGGAAAAAAGTGAAGGAATTTACAGTGCATGTATGCATACAAAAGTATTTTATACTTTACAATTTTCATGAAACTAGCCCTTAGAGAGGTTGTGTGCAGGGATGAAATATAGCTTTCAAGAAATTACCAAAAGCCTTGATACAGAGGGCAGTTAGCACCAGCATATGCACACTGCAATGTCAGCAAATCAATTTGGCAAAAGGTCAACAACAAGAAGTTTCTACTGCAGGAATAAGCAGAATCCAATACATTATTGATGCTCTGTCTTAGTTAATGACAAATTAGCATGTAAAGGCCAGGGTGCATGTAGCACACAGTTAATTACAAAGTAATGAGGAAAGCCAAATTCAAAGATGATTATCATATTTCTAAAGACTCCCAAGTCTTATTTTCAGGTGACATTTCAAAAAGTAGCTTTTTTGTCTCATGTTTCCAAAAAGAATATTTGGAATTCACTTAAAATTAGACAGCAACCCAGGCTGCAGTATTACTGCAGAAACAAAATCTGATGCACGACTGAATAAAATTACATAATTATAAAGATATTAATCTTAAAGCAGATTTATATAGTCTAGTATACGCTACAATAAAAACATGCCCCAACTCTTTTTAGTACTATTTTAAATTTTTCCATTTCAGCTTCATAAAAATAACAGTGTATAATTTTTTTTAAAAATCCAGAGCCCTGTTAAGTATTAGACTAAGGAGTCGGAGTCGAGGAGTCGGCGTCTGAGCAATTTTGGGTACCCGGTGTCGGAGTTGTGGTTTCATAAACCGAGGAGTCGGAATATTTTTGTACCGACTCCACAGATCTGGATTTGGGGGCTCTGCAGCCCTCGTTTTGCGGCGGGATGCGGCTGTTTACTTGTGCTGAGACTACTGAAGCGAAGAATAAGGTAAAAAGGGCAAAATGTATTCGCTTCAGTGTCTCTTTAAGGGAGCAAAAGTAATGGGACAACTGGCTTCTCAGCTGTTCCATGGTCAGGAGTGAGTGTGTTATTCCATTGTAATTATTATCACAATTACAATGGAGCAAATAAAAAGTCCAGAGTTCAAGTGTGCTATTTGCATTTGGAATCTGTTGCTGTCAACTCTCAAGATGAGATCCAAAGAGCTGTCACCATCAGTGAAGAAGGCCATCATTAGGCTGAAAAAAAAACAAAAAACCCAAACCCATCAGAGAGAAAGCAAAAACATCTGTTTGGAACATTCTTAAAAAGAAGGAATGCAGCAATGAGCTCAGCAACACCAAACTACTCTTAAGACAAAGGAAATCAACTGTGGTGAATGATCAAAAAAAGTTATTTCCCTGGTGAAGAAAATACCCTTCACAACAGTTGGCCAGATCAAGAACACTCTCCAGGAGGTAGGTGTATGTGTGTCAAAGTTATCAAGAGAAGACTTCACCAGAGTGAATATAGAGGGTTCACCACAAGATGTAAACCATTGGTGAGTCTCAAAAACAGGAAGGCCAGATTAGAGTTTGCCTAGCGACATTTAAAAAAGCCTTCACAGTCCCGGAACAACATCCTATGGACAGATGAGACCCAGATCAACTTGTACCAAAGTGACGGGAAGAGAATAGTATGGAGAAGGTTAGAAACCAGGGCTGTGGAGTCGGTCCAAAAATCCACCGACTCCGACTCCTCAGTTTAGGATTCCACCGACTCCGACTCCTCTAATTTGCATATTACAATTTTGTTGATTAAAAGTATGTAACATGAAATTCGTCTCTTAACTGCCAACGCTTAGGAATTTTACAAGACAACTGAAGTGAGAAGGATATGTAGACTACTATATTTATTCCCTTTAGACTAAAACTAGTCCTTGGTAAGAGTACTTGTAAAAGGTACAAACCAGAACAAAGAACATCTATCAGGCCCTAGGCAATGTAAGTGTGGGTACATGTAAGAATGATGTGCAGGTACTCTGCAGGGGAATGAGGAGATTCTTCCTCTATTACACATTCTTCATGCACAATCTGAACAAGGTTTATGGGTGACAGACAACACCTCTGTGTTCAATGTGCACAGCATTCTCAGTGGATTCCCTGCAGCTCTGTGGGGAGTTCATATGTAGAGTATAGTACTACTGTGTAACAAAGTAAACCTGAGACAGATGAAATTAAAGTTTTATACAGACCTGGGGTTTCCTCCAGCCGCCTTCAGGATCAGTCCCTCGTTGTCCTCCTCCACCACCTGGATCTTCTGCTATGAGTCCAGGTACTTGAGCCAGTCAGGCGTAGTGCGCATGCACACACTCCGCTGCCAGGAGCATACTACACCTGTGCAGCACTATTGCGCAGGTGCAGAATGTTCCTGGCTGTGGGAGCGGCATGCGGCCGGACAGCGCTGACTGGCTAAATTACCAGGACTCATAGCAGAAGATCCAGGTGGTGGAGGACAGCGAGGGACTGATTAGCCTGAAGGGGGCTGGAGGAAGCCCCAGGTATGTATAAAACTTTACTTTTCATCCGTCTCAGGTACCCTTTAATTTGTAGTCACCAAACCAAATTTTAACAACATATCACATTATTTGATTTCATCAGCAAAGGGAGTGCATACATTTGCATAAATCGGCATCAATGCAGAATTATTTCCATCTCATTGACCATCTCTATTAGTGACACAGCTACACATCAGGCTTTATTCTTACAGCATAGATGTTATTTAGTATACATAAGAGATTCCTGTGTACACATCATATATACAGTCACAATCAGATCTGTATATCAGACCTTAAAAATACAGGGACTGCTTTATTGAAGCAGCACAAGTAACTAATTTTGATTGGTTTATTTCATTTTTGTGGACTAAGCACAACTATTACTGTATATATACATTATTTTTAATGACTATTATCTGAGAAAGAAAATATGATAAAATGTTCTCTATTTTAATTACGGTTACAAATTCATTAGGAGTCGGAGTCAGTGCATTTTTTCCCGACTCCGACTCCAGGCACCCAAAATTGCCCGACTCCACGACTCCGACTCCACAGCCCTGTTAGAAACTGCTCATGATCCTAAGCATACCACCTCATCAGTGAAGTTTGGTGGTGGTAGTGTCATGGCGTGGAAATGTATGGCTGCCAATGGAACTGGTTCTTTTGTATTTATTGATGATGTGACTGCAGACAAAAGCAGCAGGATGAATTCAGAAGTGTTTTGGGCAATATTATCTGCTGATACTCAAACAAATGCTTCAGAACTCATTGTAAGGTGCTTCACAGTGCAGATGGACAAAGATCCAAAGCAAAGTAAAAGCAACCAAAGAGTTTTTGAAAGAAGTGGAATGTTATGCAATGGCCAAGTCAATCACATGACCTGAATCCGATTGAGCAAGCATTTCACTTGCTGAAGACAAAACTGACGGGAAAACGCCCCAAGGACAAGCAGGAACTGAAAACAGTTGCAGTAGAGGCCTTGCAGAGCATCACCAGTAGTGATGGGCGAACATTTCCCGAACACTTACTGTTTGGGTTCGGGTGACGTCATTGAGCGCGGCTGCCCCCTCCCGCCACCAGGGGGTGCCGGTCCTCCCGAGAGCCGGCCGGCTTGTCCACAAGCCCCCCCGTGCCATGATACAGCGGGCGCGGGGGGGGGGGGGCTTGTGGAGGGGCCGGCCGGCTCTCGGGAGGACCGGCACCCCCTGGTGGCGGGAGGGGGCAGCCGCGCTCAATGACGTCACCCGAACAGTAAGTGTTCGGGAAATGTTCGCCCATCACTAATCACCAGGGATGAAGACCAGCGTCTGGTGATGTCTATGCGTTCCAGTCTTCAGGCTGTAATGGACTGCAAAGGATTTGCAACCAAGTATTAAAAAGTGAAAGTTTGATTTATGATTATTATTTTGTCCTATTACTTTTGCTCCCTTAAAGGACTTACGAGGCCTGGTTTGTAAAAAATAAAAAAACGTTAGATACCTGTGTCTGTTGGTAAGGCACGGAGGACGCCGTCCGCGCTCTCCGTGCCGTTCCGCCGGGTCCCCGCTGCTGAATATCCCCCCGAACGTCCCCCGACCGCACGGCCCGGGTCGGGCACCCCAGCCTTCACAAAGATGGCCGCCGAGCTGGCCGCGGCTGCGCAGTCCGCATAGCCGCGAGTGCGGCTGCGCAGTTCTAAGGCCAACCCCCCGATCCACGTAACTGTAGCGTGGATTGGGGGTTGGCCTAAGAGCTGCGCAGCCGCACTCGCGGCTATGCGGACTGCGCAGCCGCGGCCAGCTCCAGTGGCCATCTTTGTGAAGGCTGGAGTGCCAGACCCGGGCCGTGCAGTCGGGGGACGTTCGGGAAGATATTCAGCAGCGGGGACCCGGCGGAACGGCGCGGACGGCGTCCTCCGTGCCTTACCAACAGACACAGGTATCTAACTTTTTTTTTTTACAAACCAGGCCTCGTAAGTCCTTTAACAAGTGGGAGACACATATGCAAACTGTTTTAATTCCTACACCGTTCACCTGATTTGCATGTAACTACCCTCAAATTAAAAGCTGACAGTTTGCAGTTAAAGCACATCGTGCTCGTTTAATTTTCAAATCCATTGCGGTTGTGCATAGAGCCAAATACTAGAAATGTGTCCATGTCCCAATATTTATGGACCTGACTGTACCTTGAAAACCTTTTAGCCAATGCCTAAAAAGAATAGCTTCACATCTACGTTAAGCAGCGATATTTGTCTACTTTTGCAGACCACGGGATCTATCCCCTTCTTATGAATAACTGAAATATGAGATTCCAACATGTCTTTTTCAAAGTTATGTCCCGAACTGTCTATAATACTCTAAACTAAAACAGACTTGTCTAGGGCAGGGGTAGGGAACCTTGGCTCTCCAGCTGTTAAGGAACTACAAGTCCCACAATGCATTGCATGATTCTGACAGTCACAGTCATGATTAATAAAGCCAAATGCATGCTGGGATTTGTAGTTTTATCACAGCTGGAGAGCCAAGGTTCCCTACCCCTGGTCTAGGGGATTTCCCTAAAGGGGTCTGTGCTATAGCTTGTCTGATTTCCTCCAAAGTGATCGATGTCTCTAGTTCTTCACATATCTCCACTAATAATTCAGGCATGCTGAGGCTTCAATGTACTCCCTCATCCTTCTCTGTCTCTCCTCCTCATTCACCTTCACCACTGGGTCAGCCAGACTATATACAGTAATCCACTATAGAATTTTCTAAATATGTGTGCAATTGACTCATTCCTACGATGTTTCTGAAAAGCCGCATCATTGACACACGGCACACCTTATCACCATATTCATAAAATTGCCTACAACATAGATGGACAATATATTTCCCCTTTTTCAAACAATAGCATTTTAATAGTGAACCATAGTTTAAAATTACCAAAGATTTGATACCTACCCGGAGCTTCCTCTAGCCCCATAAACTCGTCCCACGCCGTTCAGCCACAATCAGCCCCTGTAACAGCTCAGTTACGTCCAGTCTGGGTCTTCTGCGCATGCGCGGGAGAAACTGTATTTCCATGTTGACGTTTGACGAAGGGAAGCAAGGCTACCCCGAACCAATCGCAGTGCCTGCAATGCATGGACATGACCCTGATCATGGGCCATGTCCATTCATAAGAATAAACCTCAATAGAAAAAAAAAAAAAAGCGCAAAGTTAAATTACACTCCACAGATGATTTGATTATAATATTTTTTTTTTCAATAAAAACACTTCCAAAGCCCCCCCCCCCCCCCCCCCCCACACACACACACACACACACACACCAGTTACCAAGCAAACAAATTGGAATTAAGGGAAAAAAATCCATAAATAAGTAGTTGGCTTAGGGACTCAGCTTTTTTTTAATATGTATTTTATGAGGTTATATGCAGGGCTGTGGAGTCAGAGTTGGAGTCGAGGATTCGGAGCAATTTTGGGTACCTGAAGTCGGAGTTGAAGTCAGAGTCGTGGTTTCATAAACTGAGGAGTCGGGTGATTTTTGTACCGACTCCACAGCCCTGGTTATATGTATATTACTGTTATTTTAGTATATAAGGGCTTACAATTGATGGGACACAAACAAAACAAAAACAAAACAAAAAAATACACCCTTATTTCCACATAATATATTGATGCCATACATTGTACTAGGAACATCATTTAAATGTTGTGTTGTGCTAGCCAGGACTAATGGGTAAATAAAATGGGTGGGTTTTATTTATAGTAGCATTGCTGGTTTTAAGAGTATAGGGGATGGAATTGGAGGATTAGTGTATTTTTTCTTTGTAGTGTATTTGCCTATAAAATGCAAAGAAAATAAATTACTTAAAACTAGTAGCACCCACAAAAAGCTTCATTTTTGGTGAAAAAAAAAAAAAAAAACAAGATCTTGTAACGATCGGTGAAGCACAGAGAGGATCTGATTACCGGTGATCTGCAGTATCACTGGGAATACAGATGTATACCAGATTATAAGTGATCTGCAGTATCACCGATAATCCGATATACCAGCTAACCTCTGTTCACCTGAGTAGAGTGTAGTGTTTGGTGTAACAGTAACACTTAGAGGACTAGGCCTCAGTGCAGTAAGGAATACTGCACAGATTCCTTCCGCAGACCTGAGCTCTCTAAGGCGGGAGGAGTCAGGCTGAGAGAGTAGGAAGGTTTGTCTGAAAGTGACACTCTGGAGGAAGTGTTACTAACAGGACGGGGAACCGCCTCCAACAGTAAGGTCGGTTCTCGAGGTCGGACAAGCCAGGTCGTAACCACACGGACAGATAAAGTACAGATACAGTAGGCAGAGGCAGAGTCTAAGGTACAGGCAGGGTTCGGCAACAGGGTATCAGATATTCTGAGGTACAAGATCAGGAGGCAGAAGCAGAGTCTAAGGACGAGCCGGGGTTCGGCAACAGAGTATCAGAAATATCGAGGTACAAGATCAGAGTTTAGGAGGATAGTCAGGCAGGCAAAAGGTCATAACAGATAATCACAGTCAAACTAGTACTTTAAGCTATCAACAGAATCTAGCTAAGTGTAGGATTACAGCTCCAGCTGGTCCCGGCACACTTAAGGATCTGACTAAGGGTCTGAGTGCTCCCACGTATGTGATCGCAACGCCAGACAACCAGCAACTGAACAGCCCGGCAGTATATATCCCCAGGGATCCCTCCAGCACCTCCCTAAGTGCTGGACCAATGAGGAGTGGAGCCAGAGTCAGCTGACCAGCCTGGTCAGCTGACTCACCTCTGGCTGTCATATAATCCCTGCCTGAGTGCGCGCGCGTCACTCTGAACCTAGAGGGACTACGTGTCCCAGCCACACCAACACCGCTCTGCGGTGTCTCCGCAGTGGGGCTATGCGCGCTAACCGCCGCGTCCGACGCGGCGGTTTCTCTGCGCACCGCCATACCTTGCACGGAGACAGCCGCCTCACGCTGAGAGGAGGCGGCTGCCTCTCCGTGCTCTGCCCCACCATGCGCGGAAATAGCCGCCTCCTGCTGCCTCATGGCGGCGGCTCTTCCGTGCTTCTTAACAGATCTAGATCATTTACGTGTGATGAGCAGTGATAGTTATTGGTGAATGAATGGGAGGACTGCTGACAGGGGAAAATTGCTTCTGTCCTGAAGGTGAAGACACTTGCGGGCTGAAGTGGTTAAAATCAACTTTGTAAGGCCTCAATCATTTATTATAATCAGGGCTGTGGAGTCGGAGCAATTTTGCATACCCGGAGTCTGAGTTGGAGTCGGAGTGGCGATTTCACAAACTAAGGAGTTGGAGTTGGATGATTTTGTACATAATCCACAGCTGTTAAGTATTGGACTAAGGAGTCAGAAGATTTTTGTACCTACTCCGCAGCCCTGAATATAATACACAACTTTCAGACTTTGCCTTGTATCGCTAATTTCCAATACAAGATGCAAAAACGCATGACACAATCACTTGTATATTAATAGCTAAATATTACAAAACGCATCTAAACATCTCAGAATAGACAAAGATCCCATTTTCAATTTAATCCATGCAGGACACTGACACCTAACAGCATTCCAACAAATTAGAACAACCGAGTTCTCTAAAAGCATACATCTTTATTTTCTCATATCAAAAACACCACCAGTCCCCACAATAAACCCACCCACTCCCCCCTAAAAAAGCCTATCTAGATGGTGGAGCGCTCCTCACACATACACGCCACTCATACATAAGGCACAATCTCTGGCTCTGGCCTGGAAAATTGATCAGTGATCATATGACCTCTAACCACTGTGCAGTAATATTGGGTAGAATCCATGCATCTAGCAACATTCCAGCAATTCCCCTCAAGCTGTAACGATTGGTAGCCGCTGCACTGATAGTATCATAACATCCTTCAACTGCTTAGTCCAATCATTGGTTGTTTGTACATCCGGGGCTCAATCACCTCCTTCAACATGACACCAACAACTTTGGCTTGGAACCGCTGGTATAGCTGACCTCTTGTATACATCAAACAATTGCATTAACAGAGTGTCCTTTTTGGATTGTATCCACGCTGCACAGCAGCACTCACCCCTTCTTCTACCCCTTTAGGGAAACACTTCACGCTCCAGGACTTGCGGCTGCGGCGTCCCACAGCTCACTCTGCCCATACTCCATAACCCCCCGGGGTCCGTGCAGGATGTTACTGGGGTGCTTAGTCTTTCTCTGGCCGGCCAGACGACGTGCTTCACTGATGCGGCGAGCAATGCTAGGCTAGACGCTCACACTCTGACGGCTTGGTGACCACGCCTGCATACGCGTTACGCCCACCTCATCACGTGGGCTTCGTCAGTGCAAGATGCTGTTAGTCTCGTCAAGGGGGCGTGCTACCAATCCTTTTATCTTCATCATGGATACTCCCTCTCACGGCAGGGCAGCTCCTATTGGGTATATATCGTTACGTAGCTGGCATCTGTTTTCTTTTATTTTTTAAAAATTCACTATTCATTTCACTACTTAGTTTATCTTTCCTTGGAAGGGGACCCACAAACATGGTACTATATCATATATGCAAGCAAGGATGCACGGGGATGTTCCATCTTTTCATACTTTCTTAATAACTTTTCCTTTCTTATGTCAATGTTGGGATAATTGCTTACTTTTACATTGCTGACACCCACAGTGTCTTATCTGATCGTACGTACAATCCACTCAACACCTGATCTTATATATACATTGCACTGACATCGACAATATCCATTCACTGTATTGGCCTTATAAACATGCTGGCATAACTTTGATGATAACATCACCACATGTTCAATCTGGCAGAAAAACAGCCAGGTTGAAGTCTGTGTTTAAACCTCCCAGGTATAATGTCCCCAACGTATAAATCCAACGACTCTCTACCTGGTATAGAATTTTCTCATAGTCCCCTCCCCTTAAACTTTGTCTAGGCTTAATGATACCCTTGAACCTTAACAAATTGGGGTTACTATTCTGAAATATAGCAAAATGAGTGCCCAATGGACTATCTTCATTCGCTTCCTTTATATTGGCTACATGTTCCCCTATTCACAGGGGTGTAGTACCTTGGGGGATGAGGGGACGGTTTGTTCCGGCAGGTCACCTGAGGAATGACCACTTTCTACCAGAATGGAAGAAAAGGGCCATAGAATATGACTTGAGTGTCATGAAACGTATGGTTAAAGAAGAAAAGGTGCAATTGATTGCACTTCAAACTGAAATAGACGACAGCATTGATATCTTAGAGGAGTACAAAGCTGACAAAGATTTTGATAAGTTTAACGATATGGTTAAAAGAAAGGTAGAAAATACTCAAAAAAAGATTAAATCAACAAAACAGACCAAATTTTTGACAGATATCAGAGAATGGAACGATGGTGATTACTATAATTGCAATCCAGGGAGAGCTAGGTCGAGATCTAGAAGTAGGGCAAATTTAAGCTCTGAAGAAGACGAGGATGACGACAAAAGTGAGGCCTCAGCTGCCTCAGGTAAGTCAGTTGTTTTTTTAGGCGAGGAGGAGGAGATAGGGGAAGAAGAAGACAGCACAGACGAGGAAAGAAAAGATGCAGAAAGAGGCAGGTCCAGAAAGAAAGGGAAGCGACAGAAACAGAGGAGGAAAGGAAAGGTGGAACCAAAACCCATTCTAAAGAAACGAATACAACCCCCGAGGAAAGGGAAGAACAACTAGAGGTAGATTATGTAGAGTCATCAGAAGAGCAGAACAACATAATTAACTTGACTGGCTTTGAATTAAAACCAGAACACGTATCGGTGTTGAATAAGGGGTTGTCCTTCTCCCCAGTGTGTGGAGGTGATCTCTTTGACACATACTGAGATGTGCAATTATTTTTAAGGAGAGTCTTGCTCAAGAAGATGTTTTCCAAGCAGAAACTCGTTGAGACAGACCAGAGAGAGGAGGACACCCAAGACATTATTGTTATGTCTTTGCAAGAAAGAGAAGTATTAAGAAATTTGGAGAGATTGATGGACGAGGGTGAAATGGGAGTAGTGGGAGCAGGAAAAGAAAGATCAATTGCACCTACAAATTTGAGAAAAAAATCTAAATTTATGCCCCCAATATCATCAGACAAAAATATCCAATTGTTCTCTGAATTGGTGTCTCAAGATTTGGAAAAGATTAAATGGGGAAAAAGTTGGGACAACTTAAATGAAATAGAAAGAAGAGCGTTGAAAGAATTAAGGGATCATGATGAAATATTGGTGAGAGGAAGTGACAAGGGTGGAAACATTGTGTTGTGGTCAAAGGATGTATATTTTTCTGAAATGATGAGACAGTTGTCTGATGAGGATACCTATGTGAGGTTGCGTGATAATCCTTTTCCTAATATCATCAAAAAGAGGGATTTAATCTTAGAAGAGGCCCTGGCAAATGAATTAATTACGGCGGGTGAATATGGTTTTATGAAGACCAAAACATATAAGATGCCGTGTTTGTATCTAATACCTAAGATACATAAAAACAAAAAGAGTGTCCTCCTGGACGCCCCATTGTATCGGCAATTGAAGGGCCCCTTGAGAAAATAGGAACATTCATAGATGAGAACATAAAAGGTTATGTGGAACATTTGCCATCATATGTAAAGGACACACACGATCTTTTGATCATGCTGGAAAACTGAGGTTCAGGATGAGGATTATCTTGTAGGTATTGATATTGAGTCCCTATATACCTCCATCCCGCATGAGGTGGGGATGGAGGCAGTGGGATATTTTCTCAGACAAGATTTGAATATGTCAAATGGAAGATATCAAGTGATCATGGACCTATTAGAACTAGTCTTGACACATAACTGTTTTGTCGCGGATGGAGTGTTGTACAGACAGGCCAGGGGGACGTCGATGGGGGCCGCGTGCGCACCAGCCTATGCTTGCTTGCACCTGGGGGCCTGGGAACGGCAGGACATATATAGGAGAGCTGATTTTGGTGCGCATGCGGTCCTCTGGCTAAGATATGTGGACGACGTCTTCCTGGTCTGGAGAGGGTCAGAGTCTGCCTTGTATGCGTTCTTGACAGATGTGAACAAGAATGCACGTAACTTAAAGATAACCTACACTGTGGACAAACATAATCTAACTTTCTTGGATCTACAGATCAGGAAAAGAGAGAAAAGAATCGAGACTAGTTTGTACAGAAAAGACAGCTGGGAATACCTACTTACATGGGGATAGCTTCCATCCAACAGCTCAGAAATGGGGGATCCCATATGGACAGATGGTCAGGGTGAGACGAAACTGTTCACAAAAGGAAGAGTTTAAAGGTGAAGTAGATAAGATGTGTAGTAGATTTCAAAAACGGGGGTACCCGGATCAGGTCTTAGAAAAGGCGAAAGATAAAGCCCTGAAGTTAGATCGAGAGACCTCCCTAAAAAAGAGGAGAAAGCAAAAAAACGATGACAAAGTACGTTTAATAACGAGATATGGATCCCACTGGTCACAACTTAGAGGGATACTCAACAAGCACTGGTACGTATTGGAGAGGGACCCCGTCCTTGCCAAAATAGTGGGGTCATATCCTGCAATGACAGCCCGAAGGGCCCCAAATCTGAAGGATATTTTAGTGAAAACTGAAGGATACTCTAGACCTAAAAAGGACAGGTAATGAGGGCAGGGGCTTCATGGGCCCAATTCCAGTAGGGATGTACCCATGTGGGAGGTGCACTTATTGTAAACTAGTAGAGAAATCGAAAACATTTCAAGGTGCTAGAGGAGATAGATGTTATGATATAAGAACGTTCATAAATTGCAACACGGTGGGAGTAATATACATGATCACTTGTCCATGTGGCCTAAAATATGTTGGCATGACTGGTCGGATGCTAAAGAAACGAATAGGGGAACATGTAGCCAATATAAAGGAAGCGAATGAAGATAGCCCATTGGGCACTCATTTTGCTATATTTCAGAATAGTAACCCCAATTTGTTAAGGTTCAAGGGTATCATTAAGCCTAGACAAAGTTTAAGGGGAGGGGACTATGAGAAAATTCTATACCAGGTAGAGAGTCGTTGGATTTATACGTTGGGGACATTATACCCGGGAGGTTTAAACACAGACTTCAACCTGGCTGTTTTTCTGCCAGATTGAACATGTGATGATGTTATCATCAAAGTTATGCCAGCATGTTTATAAGGCCAATACAGTGAATGGATATTGTCGATGTCAGTGCAATGTATATATAAGATCAGGTGTTGAGTGGATTGTACGTACGATCAGATAAGACACTGTGGGTGTCAGCAATGTAAAAGTAAGCAATTATCCCAACATTGACATAAGAAAGGAAAAGTTATTAAGAAAGTATGAAAAGATGGAACATCCCCGTGCATCCTTGCTTGCATATATGATATAGTACCATGTTTGTGGGTCCCCTTCCAAGGAAAGATAAACTAAGTAGTGAAATGAATAGTGAATTTTTAAAAAATAAAAGAAAACAGATGCCAGCTACGTAACGATATATACCCAATAGGAGCTGCCCTGCCGTGAGAGGGAGTATCCATGATGAAGATAAAAGGATTGGTAGCACGCCCCCTTGACGAGACTAACAGCATCTTGCACTGACGAAGCCCACGTGATGAGGTGGGCGTAACGCGTATGCAGGCGTGGTCACCAAGCCGTCAGAGTGTGAGCGTCTAGCCTAGCATTGCTCGCCGCATCAGTGAAGCACGTCGTCTGGCCGGCCAGAGAAAGACTAAGCACTCCAGTAACATCCTGCACGGACCCCGGGGGTTATGGAGTATGGGCAGAGTGAGCTGCGGGACGCCGCAGCCGCAAGTCCTGGAGCGTGAAGGGTTTCCCTAAAGGGGTAGAAGAAGGGGTGAGTGCTGCTGTGCAGCGTGGATACAATCCAAAAAGGACACTCTGTTAATGCAATTGTTTGATGTATACAAGAGGTCAGCTATACCAGCGGTTCCAAGCCAAAGTTGTTGGTGTCATGTTGAAGGAGGTGATTGAGCCCCGGATGTACAAACAACCAATGATTGGACTAAGCAGTTGAAGGATGTTATGATACTATCAGTGCAGCGGCTACCAATCGTTACAGCTTGAGGGGAATCGCTGGAATGTTGCTAGATGCATGGATTCTACCCAATATTACTGCACAGTGGTTAGAGGTCATATGATCACTGATCAATTTTCCAGGCCAGAGCCAGAGATTGTGCCTTATGTATGAGTGGCGTGTATGTGTGAGGAGCGCTCCACCATCTAGATAGGCTTTTTTAGGGGGGAGTGGGTGGGTTTATTGTGGGGACTGGTGGTGTTTTTGATATGAGAAAATAAAGATGTATGCTTTTAGAGAACTCGGTTGTTCTAATTTGTTGTGAAGTATTATTCAGCCCTTGTTCTCCTCCCCAAAGGGGAGTTTTTGCCACTAACATATGACTTGTGCACCAGGAGTAATTTTTTTAGTCCACCTAAAAGCATTCCCTCATCAGACCAGAGAGTGATGATCCATCAGGATGAAAGGAAATTGCCTTTTAAACATTCCCTTCAAACGTCTGCAGAAGTTGTCCAGAGTTCAAACTACATAAGATTTTACCTGTACAAATACTACAAACACACACTAGATTAAATCCAGTTGAAGGTGCCAATAAAGACTGTCTCAGACAATAATTCTAATGTGTGTACAGCAACACCCAATCCCCCAAAAGGTAAATTGATGTGTGAACTGCCTGGCGGCTACGGCTAGCGCCCGTGCAGCCTCAGCTCTGCACTGTCGTCCATAAGATCGAGACTAGATACCTGCAAGTGAGAAAGCGCCCATCAGCCTTCATTGTACACAAGATCCTTGCTAATTAAATTGTAAAAGTGTCACTAAAGGTGGCCATGTATAGTTAATGGCCACCTTAGAATTCATACAAGCATTGTTAACTCATCTGGCAAGTTTAAAAGGACACCTGAAGCGAGAGGTATATGGAGGCTGCCATATTTATTTCCTTTTAAAAAATACCCCTTGCCTGGAATCCTGCTGATCTTTCATGCATTAGTTATGCCTGAATCACTCACCTGAGATAAGAATTCAGCTAATGTCAGATTTGTCAGAAACATCTGATCTGCATGCTTGTTCAGGGTCTATGGCTAAATGCATAAGAGACACAGAATCAGCAGGACAGCCAGGCAATGTGTATTGCTTGAAAGGAAATAAATATGGCAGCCTCCATATCCCTCTCACCTCAGGTATCCTTAATAAACCAAGCAGAAAGGTGCTTCTGCAGCTTTCCTGCTAAGTATTCTAATAGGTCAGGGCAACTGAAAAAAAAAAGGTAAAATACAGCACTTCCAGTAAAACTTAACTTCTACATTTTTCTTTAAAATCTACCTTGATATATCAAATCTTAGCAAATACATTATGTACACAGCCTACTTGCTATTCCAGATTGTATAAGAGGCAAGGTTGGCACACTCTTAAAGTGAGTGTTTACCAATTTAAAAATCAAAAAGTCGGATACTCACCTAAGGAGAGGGAAGGCTCGGTCCTAATGAGCCTCTCCTCTCCCGGTGCCCGGTCCCGCGCAGGATCACCCGTGGCGGTATTCGACCAGTTCGGTCAAATACTGCCACTTCCGCATGCCGAAGGGAGGTTTCGGAAACCTATGACGCACTCGCGCGTGTTAGTATGGAGCGGCCCGTCTTCGGAAGCCTGAGTGCTCCCGAAGACCTCCGAAGTCCCTGCGGCGGCGGACGCGAACGGAGGAGCCAGCGCAGCACCGAGGGCACCGGGAGAGGAGAGGGAAGGCTCATTAGGACCGAGCCTTCCCTCTCCTTATGTGAGTATCCGACTTTTTTATTTTTAAACTAGTACCCATTGGCTTTAAAGTGATCTAAGCAGCTCCTGGCTTCAAATAGCTGAAAGGGCTGCCATGTTTCAGGAGTTCAAAAACTCCTGCTGCTTTTACAATGTCTTATCCAGGCTAGGGTGTGAAATTCTTCAAGTACGTCTTATGTTTTCTGTTTGAAGTACAATGGGGAAGGCTCAGGGTTTGTTTGTGGTAATTAAGTCTAATGAGGTGATTTCTTATCAGCCTTCCATCAGCTGTTGATCTCCGTCCACAGGTCCTTTCACGGACGCAAGAAGTGTGTATTTGAACCCTTAAGGTAGCCATACACTGGTCGATTTGCCATCAGATTCGACCAACAGATAGATCCCTCTCTGATCGAATCTGATCAGAGAGGGATCGTATGGCTACCTTTACTGCAAACAGATTGTGAACCGATTTCAGCCTGAAACCGTTCACAATCTGTTGTGGTGGTGGTGCTGCCGCCGCTTCCCCCGCCCGCATACATTACCTGCTCCGCCGGCGCGGAGTTCTTACTTGGGCGATTTGCGCAAATCGCCCAAGTAAGAACAGGCCCATAGGGTTTCATTACGCTAGTGTTTTAAAAAACCGCTAGCGTTTGAGCGTTTTGCCGAAATCGCGGCAAAACGCTCTAGTGTGAATGGGGCCTTACTGCCCGTTTAAGAAACGTGGTGTTGCATGCATTTATGTGCATTGCGATGTCAAGCGCACAGCAATGCAAGTGAATGGGTGCACTTTTTTTTATCGCATAGAGATGAGCTTTGGAGAAAAGAAATAAAAATTTTTTTCAAATGAAACATTTTTATTGACAACTGCTACATAAAATAAGCAAAACATGGTGAACAAAAACGCAAACGCATTTAACCGCATTGGTCAGCTTAAAAAAAGAAGCGCACCGCATCGCAATGAAACGCATTATGAAATGTGCATCAACCCATGCATTTTTTATCATGCACTTAAATAGGTTTCTGAACGCACCCAATGTGAAGACCTCAAGGACCCATTCACACTATAAGCGGTTTTCTGAGCGTTTTGCGATTGATTAGCATTTTTTTTTAAAAATCGCTCCCATTCACTTTCATTAAAATCGCAGTGAAAAATTGCCACGATTTCACGATCGCGTACATCGCAGCTATTTTAATAAAAGTGAATGGGAGCGATTTTTAAAAACCGCTAATCAATCGCTAAATGCTCAGAAAACCACTTATAGTGTCAATGGGCTCAAAAGGACAGGTCAAGGGTGTTAAAATAAAAAAAATCTACTTACCTGGGGCTTACTCGCGCTCCTGGCAGCATATCTGTCCCGACGCAGCTCTGCTTCTAGCCGATGTCCCCTCCGTTGCAGATGCCGACATCGCCAGGTCGGCATCTTCTACACCTGTGCGAGCATGTGGCTGTGGAGCTTGAGATCGTGCTCACGAAGCCTGGAGCATTCTGCGCAGGTGCAGAGGTACTGCGCCTGCGCAGAATGCTCCCCACCACGGAAGCGCGACTGCGCGCAGGCACAGGAGACATCTGCAACTGAGGGGACCCCAGGACACTGGCTGGGAGTGGAACAGTGGTGAAAGACAGATAGGCTGCCAGGGGCTGGAGGAAGCCCCAGGTAAGTAGCTCTTCGTTTTTTCAACTTTGAGGCCCAGTGCACACCAAAAACCTCTAGCAGATCTGCGAAACGCTAGAGGTTTTTGAAGCAGATTTTCAGAGCGATTCTAGGCATGTTTAGAGAGGTTTTCTAAACATGCCTAGCATTTTTTGGAGCGTTTTTGTGTAGCAGATTTCATATATTGTTACAGTAAAGCTGTTACTGAACAGCTTCTGTAACAAAAATGCCTGGAAAACCGCTCTGATCTAGAGTTTTTCAGAGCAGTTTTCCACTTTCCTATACTTTAACATTGAGAAAGAAACGCCTCAGAAATCTAAAAAATGCTGCAGCCCCCCGAGTTTGCGTTTGTGGAAAATACGAACCGCTCTGGTGTGCACCAGCCCATGGAAATACATTACCCAAGCTGTTTTCAAACAGCTAGCGTTTTTAAAAACACTCCAGAATGGCTCTGGTGTACACCAGCCCTAACCCCCGGATGTGTCCTTTACGCAAGACTAGATCCCACAACTAGTAAGCTCAAGTCTCTCTTGTAACTACACCTTGACTGGCATGTCTGCCTGTAGGGTAATCAATTTAAAGCAATTCATAAGAGAATATATAAGCAACAAAGACAAGGACTGTCTATTATTAAATGTATTATAGAGTTTTGTAGTTATAATAAAAACAGAAGTGTCACTGTGTGTTAGAGCGGTTTAGGAATGTGAAACTAGAAAAATAGATCAACTTTTACAGCTTTTTTCTAACAGCTGACAATTTTGTTGGCCATAAATGGGTATAAATGTCACATATTCTTGTCCTCAATTATACCAGGACCCCCTCGCTACATTTTCCGATGCAATGAGAAAAGTGAAAAATAAATCCTGTGGTACACACGTATGACTCACACAAAGGACAATTCTCCAAGAATTTAGAGTATGCCTACACAAATTAAAATGAACATGTCTCCAAATCTTGTGAAGTAACACAAAAACTGTCAAAGCTTTCCCCATGTTGCCATGTTAGGGGATTGCTCCATATATGGCTCCAGTGTAGTTTCTTTGCCCTGAATTTTTTTTCTTACGTATATAGGTATAGGGCGAGTCAGTTCTTGACAAATCGTGCATGCACTGGCCAACTATCACCATCTCATCATGCAATACTGGTGGTAGGGTTAATGTGCACTGGTCTTCAATTAACCTAGAACAGCTTTCCTGTGAGATAACACTGCAGCCGAGAGCATCGTGTGAGAATGATTTGTGCTTGTTGCCTACAGCAACTAGTCATTTTTGTGATTTCCTTTTCTGTTTCTGTAATTGTTTTCAGTGTGGATTTGCAAACATTTCAGTGCATCCAATCGCCATTCTAACGTACACAGATACAGAAAAAATGCAGGGTAGAGACTTCCTGGGCTCACGTTTCCCCAGACAGTTTGAAAACATGAATTCGAAAAAAATCTACAGACCAAAAATAAAACCGATACCATGTAAGTCTTTACCATTACACAGTCTATCAACTTATTAATGTAGGATACAATTCATTAAAAAGTTTAAAAATGGAGGTAGAGGTGGACTTACCCCCAAGTAGTAGGACGCTTGATGTTTATATGTAAATTAACAGAGGTGTCAAGCTTTGCTACTTGGACGGACAGATGCTTCACAAATTTTACTGTATATTTGTGAATGTAAACGAGAGAGGTTTTTTTTAAATATAAACATCAAGTGTCTACCTACTACCTGGAGGCAAGTCCACCTCTACCTCCCTTGTATTTAGTTTTTAAATGAGCTTTATCCTACATTGGCACTTCCGTTTTCCCATTTGCGTGACAGATCAGTATCCACCCTTGGTGGAGGGATGCATCCTCTACTTCTTCCTACTACAGTCCTGGCCAAAAGGTTTGAGTGTCAAAAATATTGGAAATTAGAAAAGTTGGTGCTTAAGTTTTTAGAATATTAATTTGCATATACTCCAGAATGTTATGAAGAGTGTTCAGATGAATTGCATAGTCCTTCTTTGCCATGAAAATTAACTGAATCCCAAAACAACCTTTCCACTGCATTTCATTGCGGTCATTAACCTCCCTGGCGGTAAGCCCGTGCTGAACTCGGGCTATGCCGCGCAGTGGGAGATCTCAGCCCCTGGTGGGGCGATTTTCATTTTGTAAATTGCTGTGCGCGCAGCCAGCACTTTGCTAGCCGCGCGCACAGCTTGATCGCCGCCGCTCTGCGGCGATCGGCCGCACGCAGCGGCTGAAGAGGGCCCCCCCCCCGCCAGAGCCCGGCGCTGCCCGGATCAATGAGTTCCGGGCAGCGCTATGGGCTGGATCGTGTGTCCCTGACGTCAGGACGTCGGCTGACGTCCATGACGTCATCCCGATCGTTGCCATGGCGACAGGAGAAGCCAAACAGGGGAACGCGTTATATACGCGTTACCTGTTTGCTATAGATGCCGGCGACGATCGGACTAGAGGGCCACATGCGCCCTCTAGTGGTGTTTCATGTAGCTACCACTCTGGTAGCTTTACATGAAACATTGAAAAAAAAATTAAAAAAAATTGGAATTCTGCAATTTGTGCAGAAAAAATTAACCGCCAAGGAGGTTAAAGGACCTGCTGAGATCATTTCAGTAATTGTCTTGTTAACTCAGGTGAGAAAGTTGATGAGCACAAGGCTGGAGCTCATTAGGCTGAATGGGTTAGAATGGCAGACGTGATATGTTAAAAGGAGAGTGATGCTTGAAATCATTGATCTTCCATTGTTAACCATGGTGACCAGAAAAGAAACGCATGCAGCCATCATTGCGTTGCATAAAAATGGCTTCACAGGCAAGGATATTGTGGCTACAACGATTTATAGGATCATCAAGAACTTCAAGGAAAGAGGTTAAATTCTTGTTAAGAAGAATTCAGGGCGTCCAAGAAAGTCCAGCAAGCACCAGGATCGTCTCCTAAAGAGGATTCAGCTGTGAGATCGGAGTGCGACCAGTGCAGAGGTTGCTCAGGAATAGCAGCAGGCAGGTGTGAGCGCATCTGCACGCACAGGGAGGCAAAGACTTTTGGAAGATGGCCTGGTGTCAAGAAGGGCAGCAAAAAAGCCACTTCTCTGCCAAAAAAACATCAGGGACAGATTGATATTCTTCAGAAAGTATGGTGAATGGACTGCTGAGGACTGGGGCAAAGTCATATTTTCCGATGAAGCCCCTTTCCGATTGTTTGGGACATCTGGAAAAAGGCTTGTCAGGAGAAGAAAAGGTGAGCGCTACCATCAGTCCCGTGTCATGCCAACAGTAAAGCATCCTGAGACCATTCATGTGTGGGGTTGCTTCTCATCCGAGTGAGCTCACTCACAATTTTGCCAAAAAACACAGCAATGAATAACGAATGTGTACAGAAGTAAACCAAACCAAAACACCCTCCAACAGCAACTTCTTCCAACAATCCAACAACAGTTTGGTGAAGAACAATGCATTTTCCAGCACGATGGAGCACCGTGTCATAAGGCAAAAGTGATAACTAAGTGGCTAGGGTACCAAAACGTTGACATTTTGGGTCCATGGCCTGGAAACTCCCCAAATCTTAATCCCAGACCTGGTAACAAACATGGTGGGGTGTAGGCATCATCCTTTCTCAAAACTGGTCATTCAGCCCACTCCCTGCTGCCCCTTCTTTCTGTTTCTCATCCTTCGAAGCCCACTCAATCCGAGTCTTCTTCCCCTTTCACCTCCAAATCGCCGTAATTTATCGCCCCCCCCCCCCCCCCCCCATGGTCCAACCAGTCTTTTCCTTGACCACTTCTCAGCATAGCTTCCTCTCTTCCTGTCCACTAACATTCCCTTAGTTATCATAGGAGACTTCAACATCCCCATCGACACAATCATCCTGTGCCTCCAAGTTCCTGTCACTTGCCACTTCCCTTGACCTCACACTTTGGCCTACCACCGTAACCCATACTGACGGCCACACTCTCAACCTAATTTTCACTAGCTGCTGCTCCCTATCCAAACTCATCAACTCTTCCCTCCCACTGTCTGATCATAACTTACTCAAATTCAACATCCTTCTATCCAGTCCCTACACATCCCCACGACACACAAGTACCGCAACATTTGCAATCTCAACCCCCAAACACTATCAACCTCTCTGCATACTCTAATCTCTTTTACTGACCCTGAACTAGTAGCTGATCATTATAACATCACCTTAAAGGGGAACTGAAGAGAGCGGTATATGGAGGCTACCATGTTTATTTCCTTTTAAGCAATACCAGTTGCCTGGCAGCCCTGCTGATCCTCTGCCTCTAATACTATTAGCCATAGCCCCTGAACAAGCATGCAGCAGATCAGGTGTTTCAGACTTTAAAGTCAGATCTGACAAGACTAGCTGCATGCTTGTGTCTGGTGTTATTCAGATACTACTGCAGAGAAATAGACCAGCAGGGCTGCCAGGCAACTGGTATTGATTAAAAGGAAATAAACATGGCAGCCTCCATATACCGCTCTCTTCAGTTCCCCTTTAACTTCAGCCATTAACTCTGTGGCTCCCTCCTCCAAAGTCTACCGACGCTGGGCCCTTCGACAACCCTGGCTTAACGAGGAGATCAAACTACTGAAACGCCTCTCCCGGATAGCTGAACAGCGCTGGCGTAAAAATAACTTGCCTCAGCATTTTCAAAGTTACAAAGAGGCTTTGCACACACTCAGACAGGCCCTCACAGCAGCCAAACAGTCATACTTCTCCTCACTAATCTCCTCACACTCCCACAACCCTAAACTACTCTTTGCTACATTCAACTCCCTCCTCCGGCCCCCACCTCCACCTCCCACTCCCTGCATCTCAGCCGAGGACCTTGTCTCCTTTAGTGATAAAATCACCAACATCCAAAAAAAAAAAAAAAAAAAAAAAAACCCTTTAACCTCCCTGGCGGTTAATTTTTTTTGCCAAATTGGCAAAAAAACTTTTTTTTAAATTTTTTTTTTTTGTTTCATGTAAAGCTACCAGAGTGGTAGCTACATGAAACACCACTAGAGGGCGCATGTGTCCCTCTAGTGCGATCGTCGCCGGCATCTATAGCAAACAGGGGAACGCGTATACAACGCGTTCCCCTGTTTGGCTTCTCCTGTCGCCATGGCGACGATCGGGATGACGTCATGGAAGTCAGCCGACGTCCTGACGTCAGACACCTCCGATCCAGCCCATAGCGCTGCCCGGAACTCATTGGTCCGGGCAACGCAGGGCTCTGGCGGGGGGGGGGCCCTCTTTCGCCGCTGCGTGCGGCCGATCGCCGCAGAGCGGCGGCGATCAAACTGTGCGCGCGGCTAGCAAAGTGCTGGCTGCGCGCACAGCAATTTACAGAATAAAAATCGCCCCACCAGGGGCTGAGATCTCCCCCTGCGCGGCATAGCCCGAGCTCAGCTCGGGCTTACCGCCAGGGAGGTTAACCAGCAGCCTCCTCTTTCCTTACATACTCCAAACCTTACATCTTCCCTGACAACCGTCTCCCCACTAACTTAACTTACTGTCTCCTCTCTCATCTCTGAATCACGTCCCACTACATGCCCCCTTGACCTCATGCCCTCTCACCTCATTACTCACTTATCCTCTACCATCTCACCTGCCTTAACCACCCTTTTCAACCTTTCTCTCACCAGAGGCATAGTTCCATCCTCCTTCAAACAAGCCCTTATAACGCCCATACTGAAAAAAAAAAAAAAAAAAACCTTCTCTTGACCCCTCTTCCCTGCCCAACTACCAACCCATTTCTCTCTTCCCCTTCTCTTCTAAACTACTTGAGCGCCACATCTACACTGACTTAGTCCGTCACCTCACTGCCAATTCTCTGTTTGACGACCTCCAATCTAGATTCCGCCCCAGCCACTCAACCGAAACTGCCCTACTTAAAGTAACCAATGACCTGGCGACTGCTAAATCTAAAAGGCCTTTACTCTATTCTTAACCTTCTAGACTTCTTTTCCGCTTTTGACACTGTGGACCACCCCCTACATCTCCAAATCCTCTCATCCATGGGCATTCAGGGTCTTGCTCTATCCTGGCTTTCCTCCTACCTCTCAGATAGGACCTTCAGAGTTGCTTACTCCGGCACCACCTCCTCTCCACGTCCCCTCACTGTTGGAGTTGCCCAAGGCTCAGTCCTCGGACCTCTCCTTTTCTCTGTCTACACATATGGTCTTGGTAAGCTCATCAGCTCCTTTGGTTTCCAATATCACCTATACGCTGATGATACCCAGATCTACATTCCAGCACCTGACTTGGAAACCTTAACAGCTCGTGTCCCAGACTGTCTCAATGCCATCGCCTCCTTCATGTCCTCACGTTTTCTAAAACTTAATATGGACAAGACTGAAATAGTAGTCTTCCCACCTCACAACTCAATGCCCCTGCCAGACATCTCTATTTCTGTTGATGGCACTTCCCTAACGCCTGTCCCCCAGGCTCGCTGTCTAGGTGTAATTTTCGACTCAAGCCTCTCATTGAAACCGCACATTGATAAACTCTCCTCCTCTTGTCGCCTCCACCTAAAAAAAAAACAAACAAAAAAAACCACCATCTCCTGCATCCTCCCTTTTCTAACAAAGTACACTACCAAACCTCTGGTGCATGCCCTGATCATTTCCCGACTAGACTATTGCAATTCTCTGCTCTGTGGTCTCCCTGCCAACTGTCTAGCCCCGCTAGAGTCTGTCATGAACTCTGCTGCACAACTCATCCACCTCTCCTCACACTTCTCCAGCCCAAGTCCCCTCTATCAGTTCCTTCACTGGCTGCCAGTTACACAAAGGATACAATTTAAAATCCTTACTCTTGCCTACAAAGCTCTCCACAACATAGCTCCTTCTTATCCTTAATCAACTTATTTCCAGATACCATCCTACACACAATCTCCACTCGGCTAACAATATCCTTCTGTCTTCTTCCCTGATCACGTCTTCCAACTCCTGCTTACAAGATTTCGCTCGATCCTCTCCCCTCCTCTGAAACACTCTCCCTCAACACATCCGCCACTCACCCACACTTACTATTTTTATGCGCAATCTAAAAAAACTCACCTCTTCAGGCAAGCATACTGTCCTACCTAGGACACTGCCCACTAACCAGCATTTCTACAATCCCATACACAGCTTCCCTTTACCTACTGTCCTATACCTTAAAGGAGTTATGAGGCATTATTAGTGAAAATAAGTGCTACTTACCCGGGGCGTCGTCCAGCCCCAAGCTTCCAGCATGTCCCTCGCCGCAGCTCTGCCCGCAGCAGTTCGCCTCCTCTCCCTCCCGGTCCACTGTGATGACGTCAGGCCAATCTGGAGGTCGGCCTGTACTGCGCATGTGCGAGCAGTGCTGTCAATCACCGCCACGTTGACTGGAGCGTACTGCGTGGTCCACGTGGTGGTGATTGCCGGCGCTGCGCGTGTGCAGTATAGGCCGACCTCCAGGTCGGCCTGACGTCATCACCGCGGACCGGGAGGGAGAGGAGGCGAACGGCTGCGGGCAGAGCTGCAGCAAGGGACATGCTGGGAGCTTGGGGCTGGACGAAGCCACAGGTAAGTAGCACTTATTTTGACTAATAATGCCTGATAACTCCTTTAAATGTTGAGACTGTAAGGCCTTTTGGCCAGGGCCCTCTTCCCTTTCGTCTCACAATGCTGTGTACCTCCCACCTCTGTGTAAAATATGTTGTTAATTTGTTCACTGCTTTAGCGGTTATACCCTCTTGTCTCAGGTACACTTTAAATACTGGGGTTGACTTATACACAAGGCTGACTTATATTCGAGTATACTGTATAAGGTAAGCACATGGAAGGTGCAAATATCTCACATAAAGTAAACTAAAAGAATGTAAAGCTAAAGACCAGTGAGGTCTTGTTACTTTATAACTACCATTATACTCTTCATGGAAAACATATACAAGCCTAAAATATTAATTGAAACTGAAAGGTCCCAATAAATGCATACAGGCTTTTTAGGTTATCAGTTGAAACTAGCTATAGTATATTTATTATTTTAAAGGTCCAAAACAAAACATCTTTATATACACTGGCAGCAGCTTACTCTATTGCTAAACATTCCAGATGTTCAAAAACAGCTAACATTTAATAGTGGATTAATCATTGATTTGTTCTTACAATCCTATTTCCCCCAGCCTCTCACTCAAGAGATGCCACCCACAGGGAGCCTCTCACTCAAGTGATGCCATCCACAGGGAGACTGTTTGCTTGCGGTCAACAGGAAGCCCTGCATCTGCTTCAGGCTGGGAAAAATAGTGTTGCATACTGTCAAATCAACACTGGATTCTCTGGAGGAATAGTGAGTATTCTGGAGAAGCAAATTCTTTCAACTTCCCAATGCACACAGGTCAGAGCATTTCATGTGTGATGTAGGCAGGAAGGGGTGCCTAGGTTTTCACTACCTGGATACAGACAGATAAATACACTGGTGCATCTGTTCTATTATGATAGATATATTTCAAGCACTCAAGTGGCCACTAATTTGGCTAATGTGAAATATGGATTTATTTTCGTATGATTTATACTAACAAGACAACTTGTACTTTTTTATAGACGGATTATAGTTACACTTCAAGCGTCCAACATGTGCTTGAGACAAATACTGGTAAGTCTATATTTGAATACAAAAAGCTAGCATTTCAAAGATACCACAAGAGCCAGAATATCATTTTTCACTTGATTATGGCTCCAAACGATTGCTAAATCCAGCCACAGTCCCAGTTCTAAGCCAGACTAAATGAGCACTTGAATCGGTTAGCATAAGGAGATTTGTAAAAATGACTGAAGACACTGATATGACTTTTCATATCCGAAAGGAGGTAAATCAAAAACCCATTTATGACACATGAAAATAAAGAGAACACAAAAGGGAAATTAGAAAAAAATATTCAAGAATCAATACATTTATTAACTCCTCAGTTTCCAGAAAGGCTCTCAAGGCCATCTGTAGTGAGGCAGGGCTTAATGGGAAAAAAGTCAATTGATGCAAGGATTATTGCATGTGACAGATGTCCTGGTGATGTTCATGGGAACCGAGGAGAAGATTAATATGTACTCAACTGTCAGCCCCGTGCATGAGTTATTAGCTCACTGATGTTTGATGCACACATAATGCTTCCAATCCAAACTATTGCTGCCTGATACCAACTTAATAAATGCAAGTTTCTCAAATCAATGCATGGCAATTAACCAGTACAGTACCACTTAATCACCTGTAGGTAATAAAAACTAGATTTCTCGCACAAGTCATGTCCTGGCAGTGGGCAGTCTGACCCAGAAACACAAAATGCCCTTTTTTTCCTCCTAAGAGCTGGAAAGTAGTTAATGCTGTAACTCCATGCTTAGCACAACTCACAGTACAAATCGCTTGCAGTGTCTCGCTCAGGTTAGCTTTCAGTGAATGGAAGTAGAGAATTTCAGCTGAGCAGATGTTGAAATACTGACAGTTTCAAAGATTAATTCCACTCATTAAAAACAAGAAAAAAAAAAACCGCTATAATCATACAACAGTGCTAAGCCATTTTCTAATTTAACGTCAATTATTTTTCCATTTCAATTCACAGACAGCTATCAATTTCAGAAATGACCACAAAGTTCAAAGTTACATGCACAGGCCAGGGTTTATGTAAAAAGGAGGTAACTGCTGTGGTTGCTGTGCGGACAAAGAACAGGTTAGGTGGCACATTTGTGTCTGTAATTTCCGTACAGATGCAAGGATTTTAGAGGCTACCCTCCATGCATTGGATGCAGACAGCACAGAGACACATGCTGAGCATGTTATAACCTGTTAATCAGTGGAGCCAATCAGCATTCCACACAGCAAATGTAGCCTTACAGGAAGAACATCTCACGTAGACTTCACAGGAAACTGGTTATTCCACTCCTACATGACAAACACAACAAAGGGTGCACACTGCATGCAAACTAGCGACAACACCTCAGCTACTATCTTTTTCCCAGTGTCGCCATGCAGATAACAACAGTGTAGCATCAGCTCTCCTACACTTTCAGGAAAATGATTTGCACCAAAAGCAAACAAGCAATATTACAGTATAAGGATTCTCAATTAACACCAGGTTGTCCTCCAGGAGGGTTAAACGTAATTCAAATTTTTCACACGTTGCACAATTAAAGCAAACCTGTAAGGTTATAGAACAAGTTTTATACTCACCTTTGGCTTCTCTAGTCTAGAGGTTTCCCCTATTTCACCCTTCCAGCAGTGGGACCCCCGAAGCACGGCAGCACTGTGTCTGCACAGAAGCATGCAACCACTTGGGCTTCAGTGTAAAAAAAAAAAAAAAAAAAAAGTCAAGCCCATTCGGGTCTGTGCTACTGCGCAGGCATGAGCCATCGACAAGGGTTTATCGGCGGTTTCGTGAAGGATACATCGCTGGAACGAGCCAGTGGAGGACAGCGGAAGCCTCTAGATTATCCAGAGGCTTCCCTCTGTCAAGGTGAATACCCATTGGAAGCATTTTAAAAAGAAACACTTAAAATCAGAATACAGCCCTGTATGCACTTACGAGACATGTCACTCAGCAGGGATCAAGACTTGACCCCGAGGGTGACATTGCAGGGCTGACACTGTACAGATGCATTGCTAGCCTTCTGTTGCTATGGAGGAGGGGCCAACAGAGCAGCATGCCAGGTGAGTCACACAGCGGGCAGGGTGTTTAGGGAGAACCACGACCTCAGCTCAACCAAGTCGATCTGCCAGGCGGATGATCACTGGCTGAGGAATCAGGGGGCATTGGTGGCCACTATACTCATACTAGATTCTCGGCAGAGGCGGCCGCTAGTGACAGAGTTTCATCTAGTGTGTGTGCGATGCTTAAAGGATACCCCAACTGACATGTGGCATAATGAGATAGACATGGGTATGTACAGTGCCTAGCACACAAATAACTATGCTGTGTTCCTTTTTTTCTTTCGCTGCCTTAAAGAGGTAAATATCAGGTATGTAAGTGGCTGACTCAGTCCTGACTCAGACAGGAAGTGACTACAGTGTGACCCTCACTGATAAGAAATTCCCCCTTTTTTATCGCTTTCTTGCTCTCAGCAGCCATTTTCTGCTAGGAAAGTGTTTTATAGTTGGAATTTCTTATCAGTGAAGGTCACACTGTAGTCACTTCCTGTCTGAGTCAGGACTGAGTCAGCCACTTACATACCTGATATTTACCTCTTTCTGGCAGAGAAAGAAAAAAAGGAACACAGCATAGTTATTTGTGTGCTAGGCACTGTACATACCCATGTCTATCTCATTATGCCACATGTCAGTTGGGGTATCCTTTAACTGCTGTAACCGTACATCCCAACATTAGAAAATAAGAAATTGGAACACACTGAGTGACACAGAGAGCAGTACCGTCTATGAGTCGCAGTGAATGGTAAATGGGGCCAAATAGGATGTAGTTTATAGACAATAGATTTAATATGTACTGCTTCAACTGTAATAATTACGTAAGCAAAAATGTAATATGTAGCACAACCTGTGGTAGTAAATTATTTAATTCCAGCAGGACTTCCATATAACTCTAGTTTAGTTCTCCCCAATTAGTTTCCCCTGCTATCCCTAGTATTGCCCACCTCCATCATGGTGTCCCCCATTAGTGCTCCCAATTAGTTTCCCAAAAGGAGGAAAATGCACCAGGGCAGGTCCCATGATGGGGACCACGGAAATCAGGACAATTACAGTGGAACCATAACAATTGATATGAAGGAAGAATTGTAAAGTTTACACATACAATTATTGGATGCGGAGGCACATTATGAGGGGGGCACTGAAATGGTAGGACATACTAAGAAGGGAGAACTGGAATGAAAAAGGGAACACTGGAATGGTAAGACACTCTAGGAGGTCGACATTGGAATGGAGAAACGCACAAGGACAACACTTAAATGCTCGGACACCATGTGGGAGACAGACATTGGTACCCTGGGATACACTATGGGAGGATGGGGGGGGGGGTGATTTAAATGTCAGGGCAATCTATGAGGGGGGGGGGGGGGAATAGCAGTGGTAGGACACTGGAATGCTGCAACACTATCAAGAGGACGTTGTGATGGTAGGAGACACTATAAGCAACCTGTTCTCCCTTCTCCTCCTACCAGGAAAGCAGCATACACATGCAGGGGGCATGGCTAACCGCTCTATCGACGTGTAGAGCAGGGGTCCCCAACCTTTTTCGGCCCGGGGACCACTTTCTGACCAAATTTTTCTCCGGGGCCCGCGGGGGGTGTAGCGTCCTAGTGGACAGCATCGTGCACAGCGGGTTACCGGGGGGGGGGGCATAGCTAGCATAGTTGCCCCAGTATAGGGAGTTTAGTTGCCCCAGTATGGCTAGTACAGTTACCCCAGTATAGCTAGTATAGTGATCAGTAAAGCTAATATAGTGCCCAGTATAGGTAGGTAGTGCCCCAGTATAGCTAGTATAGTGCCCAGTGTTGGTAGGTAGTGCCCCAGTATAGCTAGTAAAGTGCCCAGTATAGCTAGTATGCCCCAGTATAGGTAGTATAGTGCCCCAGTATAGCTAGTAGTGCCCCAGTACAGCTAGTATAGTGCCCAGTATAGCTAGTATAGTGCCCCAGTATAGCTAGTAGTGCCCCAGTACAGCCAGTATAGTGCCCAGTATAGCCAGTATAGTGCCCCAGTATAGCAAGTATAGTGCCCCAGTATAGCTAGTAGTGCCCCAGTACAGCCAGTATAGTGCCCCAGTATAGCCAGTATAGTGCCCCAGTATAGGTAGTAGTGCCCCAGTACAGCCAGTATAGTGCCCCAGTACAGCCAATATAGTGCCCAGTATAGCCAGTATAGTGCCCAGTATAGCCAGTATAGTGCCCCAGTATAGCTAGTATAGTGCCCCAGTATAGCTAGTAGTGCCCCAGTACAGCTAGTAGTGCCCCAGTACAGCTAGTAGTGCCCCAGTACAGCTAGTAGTGCCCCAGTACAGCCAGTATAGTGCCCAGTATAGCCAGTATAGTGCCCCAATATAGCTAGTAGTGCCCCAGTACAGCCAGTATAGTGCCAAGTATAGCGCCCCAGTATAGTACCCCAGTATAGCAAGTATAGTGCCACAGTATAGTGCCCAAGTATAGCAGCCCCCACCTCCCACCCCCCCCGCGGCCGCCGCTGCTGCAGTTACCTTGTCTTACATTCCCCTCTCTCTCTCGCCGGAGTGTAAGTCACAGCAGCGCGCCCCGCTGCTGCTGTGATGGAGAGGGAGGAAGCAGGAAAGAGAGAGCGGTTCCCATAGTAACGGCGCGCCGCTACAGGAAGCCGCTCTTTCTCTCCTGCTTTCTCCCTCTCTGTCACAGCAGCTGCAGGGCGCGCTGCTGTGACTCACACGCGTCGCTGACAAGAGGGAGAGAAGGGGAATGTAAAAAACCAAGCGGCCGCCAGAGATAACAGCAGCGGCGGCTGCGGAGGGGGCGGGGCGGGGGCAAGAGGACAGTCCCGCGGCCCAACTGAAAGCGTCCTGAGGACCACCAGTGGGCCGCGGACCACAGGTTGGGGATCCCTGGTGTAGAGTGAAAAGGTTGGGACAATAGCTGCTGGGAGCAGGACTGAGGCAGCGGTAGGCAAATTCGCAAGTCACACCCAAATGACAGTCCAGAGCCCTAATAAGAGTTACATGTGGATACTTTAGCCCATAAACATCCTTTAAGGGTGCAGGAAATTTTTCTGCACACAGTCATCAGTTTATGGCGGTTCTCAGTTCAGGCCAGTGTAGTTGTACACAAGTTATACAATTTAAATAATAAATATGAATTATTCCAAATTAATAATGAAACCTAATCTGCACAACTCCTGTGGCGGCACCAAGACAACTTCCTCTCATAAGAATCACTTTGCTCTGGAATACTCAGGTACAAAGCAATGACCAAAACATTTCACTGTGATCAAATGCCTTTGTTTCAACAGGTGCAGCCTGTAGACAGGGCCGTTGCTAGGGCCGTGTGGCCCGTGCCGCTGCCCTGGGCGCAGAGGAAGGGGGGGCGCTGTGATAGCGGGGGAGCCAGAGCCGCGGGGAGGGCAGCCCGACCTCTCCCTCCCTCTCTCTCTCCGGGCCGCCCTCCATGCTTCCCCCTCGGACTGCAGCAGAGTTAGTGCGCAGAAAAGCGCTGCTATACACAGACAGTTACTCACCTCCCTGGATCCGATCGCTGCTCCGGCCCTGCTGGTCTCATCTCTGCAATAGCCGCTGATACACACGCTGCTTCCTGTTTACATAGGAAGCAGCGTATGTATCAGCGGCTACATTGCAGAGAGGAGACCAGCAGGGCGGGAGCGGCGATCAGATCCAGGGAGGTGAGTAACTGTCTGTGTATAGCAGCGCTTCCCTGCGCGCTAACTCTGCTGCAGTTCGAGGGGGGAGCATGGAGGGCGGCCTGGAGAGAGGGAGGGAGAGGTCGGGCTGCCCTCCCCGCGGCTCCGGCTCCCCCCTCCGCCATTATGAGGGGGCACCTACTCCTTAACCTATACTGGGCAAGCTACCTATCTATCCTATACTTGGGGGCACCTACCTAATCTAACCTGTACTCGGGGGCAGCTACCTATCTAACCTATACTGGGGGGCAGCTACCTATCTAACCTATACTGGGGGGCAGCTATCTAACCTATACTGGGGGAAGCTACCTATCTATCCTATACTGGGGGGCACCTACCTATCTATCCTATACTGGGGGGCACCTACCTAATCTAACCTGTACTGGGGGCAGCTACCTATCTATCCTATACTGGGGGCACCTACCTAATCTAACCTGTACTGGGGGGCAGCTACCTATCTAACCTATACTGGGGGGCAGCTACCTATCTAACCTATACTGGGGGGCAGCTACCTATCTAACCTATACTGGGGGGCAGCTACCTATCTAACCTATACTGGGGGGCAGCTACCTATCTAACCTATACTGGGGGGCAGCTACCTATCTAACCTATACTGGGGGGCAGCTACCTATCTAATCTATACTGGGGGCACCTACCTAATCTAACCTATACTGGGGGCACCTACCTAATCTAACCTATACTGGGGGCACCTACCTAATCTAACCTATACTGGGGGCACCTACCTAATCTAACCTATACTGGGGGCACCTACCTAATCTAACCTATACTGAGGGGCAGCTACCTAATCTAACCTATACTGGGGGGCAGCTACCTAATCTAACCTATACTGGGGGGCAGCTACCTAATCTAACCTATACTGGGGGCACTTATCTAACCTGTATTGGGGGCACCTACCTACCTAGCTAGCCTATACAGGTGGCAACTATACTGGCTACCTATACTGGGGGCACCTACCTAACTAACCTATACTGGGGGGACCTACCTGTCTAACCTATGCTGGGGACAACTATACTGGCTACCTATATTGGAGGCACCTACCTAGCTAACACTGTACTGGGGGCACCTACTTATCTAACTTATACCGGGGGGGGGGGGGGTGCCTGCCTATCTAATGCTGCATACACACTTGAGATAAAAGTCTCTGGAAAAGGCAAGATCACAGACCAATTTTACCCCATTCCATGTAGTATGAGAGCCATACCTACACAGTCTATTCTATGGAGCTGCACTCCTCATCAGATAAAATCTTTGCAAGATGCTGCACACAAAGATGCCCTTACACATTCAAAAGATCATTATCTACAAAAGATCTCTTCCTGCAATAGATCCATTCCTGCAAAATGCATTCATAGTCTATGAGATCTGCAGATCCTCATACACACCTTGTTTAACAGGCAATGTGCCATTGATCGCCGGTGTCACTCGCGGGGGGGGGCTATCACTCGGGGGGTGCCGCTGATCGCGGGTGTCACTCGCGGGGGTGGGGGTAAGGGTGCGGTGATCGCGGGTCCCACTCGCGGGGGGGGGCATGGGCGCCCTGATCGTGGGTGTCACTCGCTTGGGGTGGGGGTGCGTTGATCACGGGTCCCACTCGCGGGCGGGGGCTGTCACTCGCCCCGGGGGGAGGTGCCGCCGACCGCGGGTGTCACTCGGGGGGGGGGGGGGCTTTGGTGGATAGGGCTGTAGTGCGGTGATCGCGGGTGTCACTCTCGGGGGGGACTGGCGGTGATCGCGGGTGACACTCGCGGGGGGGCCTGGCGGTGATCGCGGGTGTCACTCGCAGGGGGGGTGCTGTCACTCGCCGGGGGGGGGGGATGTAGGTGCCGCCGATCGCAGGTGTCACTCGCGGAGGGGGGGGGTGTGCTGTCACTCGCGGGGTTGCCGCCGATCGCGGGGCGTCACTCGTGGGGGGCGATAAGGCGCCGATCGCGGGTATCACTCCCGGGGGGTGGGGGGCATGCCGCCGGCAGCCTGCAGCTATCACTCGGGGTGTCTGGATGGGAAGGAGAGAGGGAGCAGCCAATGAGGCTGCAGCAGGGCAGGATAGGGAAATGAAGGGGTGGTACAGGAAGAGCAGTAGAAAACCTTCCCATAATGCTGTGCAGGCTGACTGCGGCCTTTTCAGTCTGATGCGGCCTCCTAAACAGCCTGGAGATAAGGAAGGCTGCTATTCAGCCAACAAAAAAGTAAGAGTTTTTTTAACTTCAGTATTAATATTTGGCTTCCTTCCACACTGTTTAACACAGGGGAACATAGATTAAAATTAGTTGTTTTTGCCTGACAGTTACTCTTTAAGCACTTCGTCTGGCCTTTACAGCAACATTCAAGTAGATTCTAATCTAGGTTATTATGTAACATCTGTTCCAATGTTTGTGCTTCTCTGCTCTATATTCAGAAATTGTGCAGACTGAGGTTTCTCAAGAAAGAAATCCAATAATTTATGGATAAATAAACTGCACAGTGTTTACTGGAGGAGCTTTCCCTGGCAAGTAGATTGCTTAGCATGGCTCAGTTTTTCCAGCAGAATAATTCACTTTAATGAAATATGTCAGCGATCTATTGACCTCAACACATGACTGACAAACTTCTATAGGACTCTCTCTATAGGTCTCTCTCTATAGGTCTCTCTCTATAGGTCTCTCTCTATAGGACTCTCTCTATAGGTCTCTCTCTATAGGTCTCTCTCTATAGGTCTCTCTCTATAGGTCTCTCTCTATAGGTCTCTCTCTATAGGTCTCTCTCTATAGGTCTCTCTCTATAGGTCTCTCTCTATAGGTCTCTCTCTATAGGTCTCTCTCTATAGGTCTCTCTCTATAGGTCTCTCTCTATAGGTCTCTCTCTATAGGTCTCTCTCTATAGGTCTCTCTCTATAGGTCTCTCTCTATAGGTCTCTCTCTATAGGTCTCTCTCTATAGGTCTCTCTCTATAGGTCTCTCTCTATAGGTCTCTCTCTATAGGTCTCTCTCTATAGGTCTCTCTCTATAGGTCTCTCTCTATAGGTCTCTCTCTATAGGTCTCTCTCTATAGGTCTCTCTCTATAGGTCTCTCTCTATAGGTCTCTCTCTATAGGTCTCTCTCTATAGGTCTCTCTCTATAGGTCTCTCTCTATAGGTCTCTCTCTATAGGTCTCTCTCTATAGGTCTCTCTCTATAGGTCTCTCTCTATAGGTCTCTCTCTATAGGTCTCTCTCTATAGGTCTCTCTCTCTCTATAGGTCTATAGGTCTCTCTCTCTCTCTCTCTCTCTCTCTCTCTCTCTCTCTCTCTCTCTCTCTCTCTCTCTCTCTCTCTCTCTCTCTCTCTCTCTCTCTCTCTCTCTCTCTCTCTCTCTCTCTCTCTCTCTCTCTCTCTCTCTCTCTCTCTCTCTCTCTCTCTCTCTCTCTCTCTCTCTCTCTCTCTCTCTCTCTCTCTCTCTCTCTCTCTCTCTCTCTCTCTCTCTCATCATCTTTTATTTATATAGCGCCAACATATTCCGCAGCGCTTTACAAAGCACAATAAGACGACAAGGGGAACATAGATACAACTAACAAATGTACAACAGAGTTCCAAGCAGCACAAATATTGTTACAAGAACAGTAAACATTAGGAGGATGACCCTGCCCTTGCGAGCTTACAATCTAATGGGTAGTGGGGGACACACTAGGTAAGGGGGTGGAGGATGGATGAGGCAGTGATTCTTTGCCTCTGATTACATTGTGACAGATAAGTAAATAAGGGCTAGAGAATGTTATAAGCTTGTCTGAAAAGGTGTGTTTTAAGAGTGCGTTTGAAGATGTCCAGGTTTGGAGCATGACGTACAGGCTGTGGAAGAGAGTTCCAGATAAGGGCTGATGCTCGTGTAAAGTCCTGGATGCGAGCATGAGAGGAGGTGATCAGCTTAGATGCCAGGAGAATTTCTTGGGAGGAGCGAAGGTTGCGGGAGGGACAATATCTTGAGATGAGTGAGGAGATGTATGGAGGAGACAACTCGTGGAGGGCTTTGTATGTTAGAGTCAGGAGTTTGAACTGGATCCATCTCTACACCCGTGTGTCTATCTCTACACCCGTGTGTCTATCTCTACACCCGTGTGTCTATCTCTACACCCGTGTGTCTATCTCTACACCCGTGTGTCTATCTCTACACCCGTGTGTCTATCTCTACACCCGTGTGTCTATCTCTACACCCGTGTGTCTATCTCTACACCCGTGTGTCTATCTCTACACCCGTGTGTCTATCTCTACACCCGTGTGTCTATCTCTACACCCGTGTGTCTATCTCTACACCCGTGTGTCTATCTCTACACCCGTGTGTCTATCTCTACACCCGTGTGTCTATCTCTACACCCGTGTGTCTATCTCTACACCCGTGTGTCTATCTCTACACCCGTGTGTCTATCTCTACACCCGTGTGTCTATCTCTACACCCGTGTGTCTATCTCTACACCCGTGTGTCTATCTCTACACCCGTGTGTCTATCTCTACACCCGTGTGTCTATCTCTACACCCGTGTGTCTATCTCTACACCCGTGTGTCTATCTCTACACCCGTGTGTCTATCTCTACACCCGTGTGTCTATCTCTACACCCGTGTGTCTATCTCTACACCCGTGTGTCTATCTCTACACCCGTGTGTCTATCTCTACACCCGTGTGTCTATCTCTACACCCGTGTGTCTATCTCTACACCCGTGTGTCTATCTCTACACCCGTGTGTCTATCTCTACACCCGTGTGTCTATCTCTACACCCGTGTGTCTATCTCTACACCCGTGTGTCTATCTCTACACCCGTGTGTCTATCTCTACACCCGTGTGTCTATCTCTACACCCGTGTGTCTATCTCTACGTGTGTCTATCTCTACGTGTGTCTATCTCTACGTGTGTCTATCTCTACGTGTGTCTATCTCTACGTGTGTCTATCTCTACGTGTGTCTATCTCTACGTGTGTCTATCTCTACGTGTGTCTATCTCTACGTGTGTCTATCTCTACGTGTGTCTATCTCTACGTGTCTATCTCTACAGTGTTCTCCCCAGGCTCTTTTTGCCAGGTGCTCCACCCAGCTAGATTTGGTGACCACCCGGCTGTCATCGGCTCACCTCTTCACCTCCTCCTATGCTGTAAGCAGAGTTGCCCTGCATTTTCATCTCGCACCACCCGGCTACTTTTTCATGCCACCCGGCTAGAAAAAAATTGTGGGGAGAACACTGCTCTATCTATCTATCTATATGTCATAAATTGCACTGTTCGGAAACGGCACACGTCTTCCTTAAAGGATACCCGAAGTGACATGTGACATGATGAGAAAGACGTGTATGCACAGTGCCTAGCACACATAACTATGCTGTGTTGCTTTTTTTCCTTTCTTTGCCTGAAGGTGTGAAATATCAGGTATTTAAGTGGCTGACTCAGACAGGAAGTCACTACAGTGTGACCCTCACTGAGAAATTCCAACTATAAAACACTTTCCTAGCAGAAAATGGCTTGTGAGAGCAGGAAAGAGATAAAAAGGTTCAATAGTTCATAAATGTTAGCTCTGGCATACTTCAATGTATGTGTCATTTAGCAAAAATAAAAAAAAAAAACAGTTAAAACTTAAAAAGTATATTTAAATATAAAATAAAACTGGAATATCTTAAAAAGTCATTTTTAGTAGAAGGAAGATAGATACAATTGTTTATTTCATTAGTTTATTTTCGCATCGGTCTTAAAATGTGAAAGTCTTTATGGCAGGGAATCAAAAGCTGCATAGCTTTGTACTGTATAGAACAGGACAAAGCTTGCAGTAGTCAAACCTTTCTGAAATCTATATATGAATGGGAACAGGTGGTGCAGAAATGACTACCATCTGAATTCAATGAAATCATCAATCACTTACTGGATCAGGCAGGCTGTCACTGACCTGTGTTTGGCTAGCTTCAGGTTAGGTATGTTAGGTTTGGCAGGATGCTAAAGCTGTGCAAAACAGCGCTGGAAATGTGGGCACCACCATAGGCCGTAATTTGAACAACAGCTTTAGCAGCACTCAGACAGTAATTAGGGTGCTGTCTTGACAAATTACTTTAACCACTTAATTCTATCTGGACATATATTTCCATCCAGATAGCCTGCCCTGCTGCAGCTGGGCCGCTCACGCGCACACTCCCACTGCCTTCCGTTAGCCCGGAGATAAATGAATGGGAACACAGTTCCCATTCATTGATCTAAGTCCCCGTATGAAAGACCGACACTGTCAATGAAATGGCTCTGTCTTTCATAAATCCCCTTCTGCCCCATTCACGCTTTACTTCCGCTTGTTTAGTAATACTACGCATGCAGAAGTAAGCCCCGAGGGCATCTTGTGGCCAAATCGTAAAGTTACATCTAGAAATAAAAATTTCCAGATAATTACATTTTTTTTTTACTGTTAAAACTAGTCTCTTACCTCCCACACTCCCCAATAGCCTTACACAATTTTTTTATGAAAAAAATTATATATATATATATATATATATATATATATATATATATATATATATTTCTTTTTATATGTATGTAGTAAGGTATATTACTGTTATATTTTTAAATTATGGGCTTGTAATAAGTGAAAAAAAATGCACCTTTATTTCCAAATAAAATATCGGTGCCATACATTGTGTTAGGAAAATAATTTAAACTGTGTAATAACTGGGACAAATGGGCAAATAAAAAATACATGGGTTTCACTTACGGTAGAATGTATTAATTTCAAACTATAATGGCCAAAAACTGAGAATTTTTTTTACCATTTCTTTGTTAATCTTCCTGTTAAAATGGGTTTAGAATAAAATAATTCATAGCAAAATGCATCACCCAAAGAAAGCCTAAATGGTGGAGGAAAAAACAAGATATAGATCAGTTCAGTGTGATAAGTAGTGATAAAGTTATTGATGAATGAATGGGAGGTGAAAATTGCTCGGATGCACAAGCTAAAAACACTGAAGGCTGAAGAGGTTAAAAACAGCGTAATTTGTGCACCAGCAGTAGCTGGCAGCAGAATTACATCTTTCCCCTAAGTCCATGGTGGGCTGGAGTGGGAATAGTAATTAACACCGCCGGGACTTTAGCAGGAACAGGTTGAGCAGTTTTTCGGCTTCAACCTTGCGCCCACATTTCTCGGCAACATTTTTTGTATGTACGCGCTACAGGCCCCATGGGGAAAAAAAGTGGGGAAAGGAGGTAAGTAGCAACTAGCAAGCAAGTCACATGTGAGAAGGGTGGAATGGAAAAACAAAAAGTAGTGCATTATGTATAGTACCAGAGGCGGCAGCACTCATGAGTGCACACAGCCAAAAAGAACAGATTACCAACAGGTGTACAATTTACAATACAAACACTGCCCCCCGGAGAACACGCATGCACTATATTGGAACTGGATATGCAACCATGTGTAAACAATACATGCTCAATTTCACTTCTAGCATATGTCATTCTGTCTACAAAAATATCCATTCAACAAGTTAATCCATGCAGAGAAGGACTTTCCATACGATATATATTTAGAACCTTTGAAATGTATGTGCACGACCTGCTTTTACAAACAAGATGATCATGCCTTGTAAACCTTTCTCTTTCTACAGGAAACTACATTACAGAATTTAGTTTATAGGTTAAAAGGAAACCTTAGGTGAGAGGGACATGGAGTCTGCCATATTGATTTTCTTTCCAACAATACCAGTTTTCTGGCGCCCTGATGATCTTTCTGGCATCTGCTGTGTCTGAATCTCACACACATGGCTAATCTAGGCAGGCTTCAGTCAGAGCACCTGGTCTGCACGATTGTGCAGGGTCTATAAGTATGTACATTAAAGAGTAACGGTCGGGCATAAAATCAATTTTTTATTTTTATCTGGTAAACAAGTAATAAGGATGCTAATTAGGCAATCCAAAAGTTAAAATCACTATTACTTTTCTTGTTGATAAATTATCATTCCTCAGTTTATATGACTCATTTGGTACACAGAAAATTTGGTACACAAAAGAGAAGTTGCTTGGCATGCTGGGTAGGGTTGCAACAGTATGAAATTCCACGGTATAACTGTCAAAAAAAAATACCACGGTATTACGGTATTGTACAATTATTTGGACCCGGGTACCGCTGCCCCCCCCCCCCCCCCCCTACTACTAAAGGTAGTCAGTGATAAGTGTAGTCAGTAGTAGGTGCTCGCAGCATAGGTAGCCAGTGATGGGTGTAGCCAGTAGTAGGTGCGCGCAGCATAGGTAGCCAGTGATGGGTGCAGCAAGTAGTAGGTGCTCGCAGCATAGGTAGCCAGTGATGGGTGCAGCAAGTAGTAGGTGCTCGCAGCAAAGGTAGCCAGTGACAGGTGTAGCCAGTAGTAGGTGCTTGCAGCATAGGTAGCCAGTGACAGGTGTAGCCAGTAGTAGGTGCTCGCAGGATAGGTAGCCAGGGACAGGTGTAGCCAGTAGTAGGTGCTCGCAGGATAGGTAGCCAGGGACAGGTGTAGTCAGTAGTAGGTGCTCGCAGCATAAGTAGCCAGAGATAGGTGTAGTCAGTAGTAGGTGCTCGCAGGATAGGTAGCCAGGGTTAGGTGTAGCCAGTAGTAGGTGCTCGCAGGATATAGCCAGGGTTAGGTGTAGCCAGTAGTAGGTGCTCGCAGGATAGGTAGCCAGGGACAGGTGTAGTCAGTAGTAGGTGCTAGCAGGATAGGTAGCCAGGGTAAAGTGTAGCCAGTAGTAGGTGCTCGCAGGATAGGTAGCCAGGGTTAGGTGTAGCCAGTAGTAGGTGCTCGCAGGATAGGTAGCCAGGGTAAAGTGTAGCCAGTAGTAGGTGCTCGCAGGATAGGTAGCCAGGGTAAAGTGTAGCCAGTAGTAGGTGCTCACAGCATAGGTAGCCAGGGATGGGTGTAGTCAGTAGAAGATGCTCGCAGCATAGGTAGCCAGAAACAGGTGGCTGCAGCACAGAGAGCCGGGGGGGAGGGAGAGGGGACGCAACAGCAGGGATAAATACTCACATGCAAGCAGCCAGGTCCTTCACCGATGTATGGGCTTTCATTGTACTTCATGTTCTTGCATCATCTTGTAATAGCACCCAGGGGGCGCTGTTTCAAGGAAATGTGATGCAAGAACAGGAAGTACAATGAAGCCCGGGTACATCGTAAAGGACGGAGCTGGCTTCTTGCAAGTGAGTATTCCCGCCGATGTTCGTGCGCTCGTCGCATCCCCGCCGCTATGTCGCCCCGCCCCCCCGGTCGCCCCACCCCCTAAAACCGGTAAAACGAGATTGTGCACGGTAACCATATCGTGCACAATCAAACCGCGATATATCGGAATACCGGTATATCGCGGCAACCCTAATGCTGGGTTGTCTTTTTATTGCTTCCCTACTTCCCCTCAGACTTAACTAATGCAGCCTGATTGGCTGATGCCTGTTTCTTTCCCGTTTTCCCCTCCCACATCTCCTTTCCTCTCTGATTGGCTAACATTTCTCAGGTTGAAACAATGCACTTTCTATAGTGAAGGGCGGGCAAATCAGGTAGAGGAGACTAAGGGCGGATATTACATCACGACTGGCTTCAAAATAGCCACAGTAAATATGGAAACTGTCTAGAATAGGATTCTCTACTTTATAAAATTCACAGGAATCATAACGTGGACAGTGCAATAGATATCTACTTCTATATTTGTTTTTGTTTTTTTCCTGAGATAGTATAGCTGACAGCTCCTCTTTAAAGTGGACCCAAATTAAAAATACAAGATTTCAGAAATAAAATCTATTTTCTAAATTATAATAATAAATAGAAGCCTTTTTTCAGCTTCATGATGACAAATATAAAATATTTTACATATAATTATTTAGAACACTCTCCGGCGCTGGAAATGGTTACTATTCTACAAGCTGCGTGTTACGTGGAGGGATTCCCCAACCCTCAAAATTGTATTAGAAAATTATATAAATCACTGACACGCGCTAGTCAAATTTCAACAATTTATTGGAATTAAAATTAATAAGTTATATCCTCAATCGTAACCCACACACACTTGTATTCCACATCCACACTCTCGAGAGGCCTCTCCACTTGCTACAACCTCCTAATCTATCCTCCTTTATAAAATTAATTGGATATATGCTTCCTAAAAAAGTAATTAATTGCGTAATGGATCTTCCGTTTTAATCCCTTTAAAATTGTGTCGCCCTTTATTTGCAAAAAATGGAGGGAAAGAAAAAGCGTTGCTCCACTCTTAACTTTGCAAAAAATAGTAAATGTCACTTTTTAAAGCTGGCGATATGGTTAAGACTCACAGTTTCCTTTTTGGCAAGTTCATCATTTCTTTAGAGCAAAAAATGGGAGGGGGCAAAAAGCATTGCTTCGCTCTTAGTTTGCAAAAAATATACACAATGTCACTTTTTAAAGCTGGCGTTGTAGTTACAAACTCACGGTTTCCTTATTGGCAAGTGTATCACTTCTTTGGGGAGTCCCGTCTATTATCTCCCCCGTGTGCAGTCAGCTTCTATGCCGCTCCGATCATCCAGGGTTATCCCCTTCTGCCCGCCGCTTACCAGATAGACGTTATTGGACAGCCTACGTCACTTCCACCTAGGTCACCGGAAGTCCGCTCGCTCCGTTCTTCCCGTCTTCTGTTTGCTGGCTTGTACTACTATGGGTGACGTCACCTCTCTAAGCTGTTTGGTACTTTGCTGGCGGTTGCTGCGCGCTAGCAGCACACCATTCCCAATGCTTATGTAGATTTGTATGGGCATTCAGTTAGCTTGAATAAACACCTCTACGCGTTTCAGCCGATTTAGCCGTCGGCCTTCTTCAGGAGGATTCAAGAATAAAGAGCGATTAGATCCACCATATTTATAGCTGATTTAGCCACACACTTGGTCCGCCCCCTCATTTCCAGGAAATAATTTCAAACATCTAGTATCCGACGCCATCTTCTTGTAGTCCATAGTCCATAAAGTGACCACTTTCCATCTACATATCTTTCCCTCATTCAATAATCTACAGTAGAACATATAATATTCCTTGCTCCCTATTGTTGCCCTCCTAATGTCATCACCATACCAGTTTGTTACAAAAAATGAAAATAAAAAATATACAAAAAATAAAATAGTTAAAAAAATGCAAACAGTTCCATTTCACTGTTGAGACCATTAGGGATTAATGTCCCCAACTGATAAATCCATTTGGATTCATTTCTGGACATCTTCTGAATATAGTCCCCCCCCCCCCCCCCCCCTTTTCCCATGACTTATAACCTCCAATCCAAAGAATATAGTCCCCTTCAAACTCCCCCCATGCACTTCTTTATAATGTTTTGACAGTGGATGTGCGTCGCTTTTCTTTTCGATTTTATTAAAATGCTCTGCAATCCTACTATGTAGCATTCTTTTCGTCCTCCCAACATACAACTTCAAACAGGGGCATTGAATACAGTAAATTACCCCGCATGTGGTGCAGGTTATCTGATCTTTAATCCTGTATTTCACTGAATCCTGCCCCTCAATCTCTATTACTCTTCCTGGGTTACTAGTTCTCCTGCAATTGATGCAGATGCCGCATCTCTGAAACCCTATTCTTCTCCCCCTCCCCCCGATCTCATCCCCATCTCCCTTATGTTCATTGGCTGCAGTAGCTATTGACAGCCCGATATTTGGAGCTCTTTTGAAAACAACTTTAGGGATTTCAGGTAACAGTTCCCCCAGGATCTTGTCCTGTTTTAGTACATCCCAGTGTCTACTGACAATATTCTTTACTCTTTTTGATTGTGCACTATATTGTAGTGTAAGACTGAAATCGTTTGTGTCCCAATCTTGTTTTATTGTGGGTATCAGTAATTCGCCACGATCTCTCAGTCTTACCTTCTCTCTAGACTGCTCCACCTTCTCCAGTGGGTAGCCTTTCACCAGAAGGCAGTTCCCCAGTCTATCCGCCTCCAGATCATAATCTTCTATATTGGAGCAGTTGCGGCGTAGCCTGGTGAACTGCCCCCTGGGAATTTCAATAAGCCATCTTGGTAGATGGCAACTTGTATATAGTATATAACTGTTCACGTCCACAGCTTTTTGAAAAGTCCTTGTATTCAAGGATTCCATATCAATATATATCTCTAAATCCAAAAAATGTATCTTCTCTTTACTAATCTCTGTAGTGAATTTAATATTCCATTCATTATTATTAATCATTGCAATGTACTTATCCAGCGAGTATTGGTCACCCCGCCATATCATCAACACATCATCGATGAAACGGCGCCACAGGACCAGGTCCGCACCATACACCTCATTTCCATACACAAATCCCTCCTCCCAATGGGACATAAAGAGATTTGCATACGAAGGTGCGAACCTGGTCCCCATCGCCGTTCCACCGACCTGCAGGTACCAATTACCCTCATATTCAAAATAATTGTGTTCAAGAATAAACTTAATAGAGCTTAAAATAAACTTCCTTTGTGCATCAATCATTGTATCATCTTGATCCAGATAGAATTTAACCGCTTCCAATCCTTTTTGATGTTCAATAATAGTGTATAGAGATGACACATCCAGGGTACATAGTGTCCATTCCTTCTCCCACCGCAGATCTCCCAAGGCATTCAACACTTCCTTTGTATCCTTAATATATGCTTTAGTATCTTTTACATATTGTGTATGGTGCGGACCTGGTCCTGTGGCGCCGTTTCATCGATGTGTTGATGATATGGCGGGGAGACCAAGACTCGCTGGATAAGTACATTGCAATGATTAATAATAATGAATGGAATATTAAATTCACTACAGAGATTAGTAAAGAGAAGATACATTTTTTGGATTTAGAGATATATATTGATATGGAATCCTTGAATACAAGGACTTTTCAAAAAGCTGTGGACGTGAACAGTTATATACTATATACAAGTTGCCATCTACCAAGATGGCTTATTGAAATTCCCAGGGGGCAGTTCACCAGGCTACGCCGCAACTGCTCCAATATAGAAGATTATGATCTGGAGGCGGATAGACTGGGGAACTGCCTTCTGGTGAAAGGCTACCCACTGGAGAAGGTGGAGCAGTCTAAAGAGAAGGTAAGACTGAGAGATCGTGGCGAATTACTGATACCCACAATAAAACAAGATTGGGACACAAACGATTTCAGTCTTACACTACAATATAGTGCACAATCAAAAAGAGTAAAGAATATTGTCAGTAGACACTGGGATGTACTAAAACAGGACAAGATCCTGGGGGAACTGTTACCTGAAATCCCTAAAGTTGTTTTCAAAAGAGCTCCAAATATCGGGCTGTCAATAGCTACTGCAGCCAATGAACATAAGGGAGATGGGGATGAGATCGGGGGGAGGGGGAGAAGAATAGGGTTTCAGAGATGCGGCATCTGCATCAATTGCAGGAGAACTAGTAACCCAGGAAGAGTAATAGAGATTGAGGGGCAGGATTCAGTGAAATACAGGATTAAAGATCAGATAACCTGCACCACATGCGGGGTAATTTACTGTATTCAATGCCCCTGTTTGAAGTTGTATGTTGGGAGGACGAAAAGAATGCTACATAGTAGGATTGCAGAGCATTTTAATAAAATCGAAAAGAAAAGCGACGCACATCCACTGTCAAAACATTATAAAGAAGTGCATGGGGGGAGTTTGAAGGGGACTATATTCTTTGGATTGGAGGTTATAAGTCATGGGAAAAGGGGGGGGGGGGGGACGACTATATTCAGAAGATGTCCAGAAATGAATCCAAATGGATTTATCAGTTGGGGACATTAATCCCTAATGGTCTCAACAGTGAAATGGAACTGTTTGCATTTTTTTAACTATTTTATTTTTTGTATATTTTTTATTTTCATTTTTTGTAACAAACTGGTATGGTGATGACATTAGGAGGGCAACAATAGGGAGCAAGGAATATTATATGTTCTACTGTAGATTATTGAATGAGGGAAAGATATGTAGATGGAAAGTGGTCACTTTATGGACTATGGACTACAAGAAGATGGCGTCGGATACTAGATGTTTGAAATTATTTCCTGGAAATGAGGGGGCGGACCAAGTGTGTGGCTAAATCAGCTATAAATATGGTGGATCTAATCGCTCTTTATTCTTGAATCCTCCTGAAGAAGGCCGACGGCTAAATCGGCTGAAACGCGTAGAGGTGTTTATTCAAGCTAACTGAATGCCCATACAAATCTACATAAGCATTGGGAATGGTGTGCTGCTAGCGCGCAGCAACCGCCAGCAAAGTACCAAACAGCTTAGAGAGGTGACGTCACCCATAGTAGTACAAGCCAGCAAACAGAAGACGGGAAGAACGGAGCGAGCGGACTTCCGGTGACCTAGGTGGAAGTGACGTAGGCTGTCCAATAACGTCTATCTGGTAAGCGGCGGGCAGAAGGGGATAACCCTGGATGATCGGAGCGGCATAGAAGCTGACTGCACACGGGGGAGATAATAGACGGGACTCCCCAAAGAAGTGATACACTTGCCAATAAGGAAACCGTGAGTTTGTAACTACAACGCCAGCTTTAAAAAGTGACATTGTGTACCGTATATCCTCGAGTATAAGCCGAGTTTTTGAGGCCAAAAAAGTGGCCCAAAAGTGGGGGTCTCGAGTGCCCACCTCCCCGAGTGCACCTTCCTTCTGCAGAGTGTAAAAAAAAAAAAGCTGAGCAGCGCTAATGGTTGATTAACTTCCCCCTCCCGCTCGCCGCAATGTATACAGTAACCCGCGTGTCCTCCTCCCCGCTATGTGTAAAGTGCTGTAATCCATGTGACAGTCTCTCCCCGGCAGACTGGAGTGTGTTGCCAACCTTGGAATTGTCCTCCGTGTCCCCCGAGTCACCATATGCAGCGCAGCTTTGAGTAACTCACAGTGATCCGCGCTGTGTTCGGATGCCTCTTCCTGCCTGTCGCAGGCTCGTTGCTATGACTCAATCACGTGCACCACGTGCGGCGTCATAGCAACGAGCCTGCGACAGGCAGGAAGAGGCATCCGAACACAGCGCGGATCACTGTGAGTTACTCAAAGCTGCGCTGCATATGGTGACACTCGGGGGACACGGAGGACAATTCCAAGGTTGGCAACACACTCCAGTCTGCCGGGGAGAGACTGTCACATGGATTACAGCACTTTACACATAGCGGGGAGGACACGCGGGTTACTGTATACATTGCGGCGAGCGGGAGGGGGAAGTTAATCAACCATTAGCGCTGCTCAGCTTTTTTTTTTTTTACACTCTGCGGAAGGAAGGTGCACTCGGGGAGGTGGGCACTCAAGTTAAACATAGCGGGGGAGAGGGGCATGTGGGTTACTGTACACATTGCGGCAAACGGGAAGGGGGCACAGATTACAGTACACATAGCCACGAGCAGGAGGGGAGGGGGGAGTTATGTGATCATTAGTGCTGCTCAGCTTTTTTTCCCTTTTTTTTACACATTGCGGTGGGGGAGTGCAGGGGGGCACGCTGCCATTAGTGATAGCTTTTAACGCAGAACTCAGTACTTTCTCTCTGCTCTATAAGATACGCACCTTAAGATAGTAAAGAAAAACAATTCTTTGTTACAGCTGATACAAAATCCTGCAATACATCTGCAGTGCGTCTACTTCCTGCTTTCATGGAAGCAGACATATTAACATCCTGTGCTTTCAAATGAGCTTATTTACCTTGACAGGTGACACAGGAGAGTTCAAATTACAATTTGTGATTAGACAGATGAGGAGGAGGAATTATTTTTATTATTAATGCTGCTGCATTTCCTACCCTCGGCCTATACTCGGATCAATCATTTTTCCCAGGATTTTTTGGTAAAAGTTGGGGGGTCGGCCTATACTCGAGTCGGCTTATACTCGAGTATATACGGTATATTTTTTGCAAACTAAGAGCGAAGCAATGCTTTTTGCCCCCTCCCATTTTTTGCTCTAAAGAAATGATGAACTTGCCAAAAAGGAAACTGAGTCTTAACCATATCGCCAGCTTTAAAAAGTGACATTTACTATTTTTTGCAAAGTTAAGAGTGGAGCAACGCTTTTTCTTTCCCTCCATTTTTTGCAAATAAAGGGCGACACAATTTTAAAGGGATTAAAACGGAAGATCCATTACGCAATTAATTACTTTTTTAGGAAGCATATATCCAATTAATTTTATAAAGGAGGATAGATTAGGAGGTTGTAGCAAGTGGAGAGGCCTCTCGAGAGTGTGGATGTGGAATACAAGTGTGTGTGGGTTACGATTGAGGATATAACTTATTAATTTTAATTCCAATAAATTGTTGAAATTTGACTAGCGCGTGTCAGTGATTTATAAAATATTTTACATTTATTGGAGGAACCCCTCCCTTCCTTTCATATTGCCGGGACAGAATCCAGCAAACTGGTGGAGTAGATGGTGTCCAGCAAAGGAGGAATTGCTAATGGCTGCAACCTGTATAACCTTCGTTCTAAAAAGAGAAGGGTGAAAAGCTTGCACTGAAATGCTCATATGCTTGAAGGAGTGTTTATTTATCTTTGTATGTGTCAGAGTAGTGCAACTAAATATTTTGAATTAAAAAAAAAAAAAAAAAAGTTTGGTTTGGGTCCGCTTTAAGACAGTGGGAGCTAAGTGATTCCAGGAGGTGGCAGGCCGTTCCCCATGTGAAACTCTCTAGATGAGCACCACTACTGTATATTCTGCTGACATACCTATGTGACCTTGTTGGTCACATAGCCCAGTGGAGTGCGAAGTGATTCATTGGAACCCTAGAAATATTAAAGACAGATGATCAGCAGGACAGCCAGGCAATTTGCATTGCTTAAATGCAGTGTTCTCCCAAGGGCTAATTAAGTGGGCGGGCCAGCCAGGTGTTTTCAAACCCCGCCCGGCTGCCAATAGTCTGTGCTGAGGGTTTGATTGGCTGGCGTGTCATCGGCGATTCGGCGGGGGGCAGCGTCTCATCCACAAGCAGTGTAGAGTAGGGGAATGCCCACAAGTGCAGAAGCTGGAGTCCGACCTCTATTCCCCCTCCCTCTTCCCCCGCTCAACCAGCTCCTCCGGCGGTAAATTCAGCGTCACTGGCTCTGCGCTGTCTTGAACACTAGAGCACAAGCCAGCTGCCTGATCCACACCGTCTCCTGTCCTCTCTCTGCGATGCTGCATATACTACTTCCTGTTTTAGCGTGCGCAGCATCGGAGAGAGGAGACAACGTGGATCAGGCGGCTGGCTTGTGCTCTAGCGTTTGAGACACTGCAGAGCCAGTGACGCTGAATCTACTGCCGGAGGAGGTGGTTGAGCGGGGGAAGAGGGAGGAGGATAGAGGTCAGACTCCAGCTTCTGCACTTGTGGGCATCCGAGACACGCTGCCCCCCCCCCACCACCACCACCACCAAATCGCAGATGACGCTTAAGGTTTGAGAGAGGAGCCAGTAACGCTGTATCTACTATGGGGTGGGGGGCGGAGCCGAGGTGAGTTGCACATCCTCCCCACTAGCCCACCCGCCTGACCACTAGCCCATAAGCGCTAGAGGTAAAAATATTCAAACTAAAAATCAAACAGTTTAGGACTCCGGTAATATTACTAGGAAACATATTTTACATATGATAACAAAGAAGTGACACTGTAACTTCCTGACACTGGCATCGTAGCCGCACTCCCCACCGTGTACGAGCACAGCCATACGGAGTCTGCGCAGGTACTTTTGCGCACGCACAGTAAGCTGGGGGATTCCATGTGCTCGTACACCACGGGGAGAGGGGATGCAAACTTCTAAAGGGTCCGGGGCAGCGGCGGTGGTAAGAATCTGTTTAGGACAGTTTGCCAAGGGTTTTCTTTAATGAAAAGTGAAATCACAATTGTCCATGCAAAAAAGTGTCAGCTTTCTGCCATGTGCGTTTCTGTGTTTAGTCCTGCATTTGCTTTGGTGCGATTTATGTGCATTTCTGGTTAATATTTATAATGGACAAGTGGGGAAAAAAAAAAAAAAATAGTAGTTTTCTCCTTTTCCAAAAAATACATAAAAAATTCATGCAAGTTTTTGATTTCCCATAGGAATGCATTGTAAGGTCTGACGGATCACGTCAGCGGAGGAATGCCAAGACTCAGGCTGAAGATCCGACTTCCGGGTCTCGGCGAGCTGATGACTGGAGCAGGAGCTTTCTCAGATCTCATTGGATAGACTGAGGACAGGCTCTGCCGATGTAAACAGTAACACTGACTTCTCTGCTGCGTGTCAGCTGATTAACTGACACGCTGGAATACTATTGGTTTGTTTTAAATTCTGCTTTCTGTTGATTGGTTAGTCCTAGTATTTAAACTTAGCGAGCGCCCCCAGTCATCGCCCGTTATAGCATTAAGCTTTGGATAGTTTCTGGGTAGCGCTCACTGTCTGATCGATTCCTGTTGCTGACTACTGCCTTGTATCCTGACCACGCTTAACCTCTGATTGATTCCTGTTGTCATCCTTGCCTTGTACCTTGACTATACTATCTCTGGAAAGTGTCTATCTGGACTCCCTCACTTTCACCAGGAACTCCTGGCACTTCTGCTTCTTGGCTCACTCATCTGGATAGCCTCATCCACTAGGCCTCAGGTGACCATCTTGTATATTCATATCTACTGTGCCCGGTATTGCATTGCCAAGAATTATCAGGTTGTCTGGTGATTAGCCATCTGTCAAACTGTATGCTACATCTACCTGCAGGGTGTATTGTGTTAGGCAGGAGTTTACGCAGGTGTTATAGGCTGGGCTCTGGGTCAGTCATATGAGCATACAGTCTGACCTGTGGTTATTGACCAGACAAGCCTGACATGCATTGAGTGAGATTTGCATGCGATTTGCAAATAGCTTGCGGGAGGAACAAACTTGCTGAGCAATTTGTTTCCCTGCACATTAAAAAAAAAAAAAATACATTAAAAATATACATTGAAAAATGCATATCAATGCATTTTTTTGTGTGGCCCATAGACTAATGTGTGTGTGTTTTCTGTGATTCTAATAAGTGTGACCCCTGCCTGCCTTAGGGACACTGAAGCACAGAGAGTTGCTGTGGCCACTTAAAGGGAACCCGAGGTGAGAATAATATGGAAGCTGCCACATTTATTTCCTTTTAAACAATACCAGTTGCCTGGCTGCCCTGCTGGTCCTCTGCCTCTAATACTTTCAACCATAGACCCTGAACAAGCATGCAGCAGGTCAGGGTTTTCTGACACTATTGTCAGATCTGACAAGATTACCTGCATGCTTGTTTCTGGTGTAATTCAGTTCACTACTGCAGCCAAATAGATCGGCAGGACTGCCAGGCAACTAATATTGTTTAAAAACACACGATTGGTTCACACGATGGCCAGGGGCCCCGGACCTCTCTCACTGGCCGGGGCCCCAAGGCCAACACGTGATACCTGGAGGGGAGTGCAGGTGGGCCTGGACCTCTCACACCCAGGCTCTGGACCTCTCACATCCAGAAAACCCACCAACACTGCCTCCATACTGAATGCTAAATTCAACACACACAAGCAGTAGAACACAGCAGTACATGCATCCAGCTACATTTAAAAGTGGTCAGCAGGTGCTCGTCAGCCAATCAGGATGCACTGTCATACACCCTTTACCTGCCATACCATATCCAGCAGCCCCCCACCTGAATGCTAATGGCTGCTGGATGTGGTATGGCAGGTAAAGGGTGTATGACAGTGCATCCTGATTGGCTGACGAGCACCTGCTGACCACTTTTAAATGTAGCTGGATGCATGTACTGCTGTGTTCTACTGCTTGTGTGTGTTGAATTTAGCATTCAGTATGGAGGCAGTGTTGGTGGGTTTTCTGGATGTGAGAGGTCCAGAGCCTGGGTGTGAGAGGTCCAGGCCCACCTGCACTCCCCTCCAGGTATCACGTGTTGGCCTTGGGTCCCCGGCCAGTGAGAGAGGTCCGGGGCCCCTGGCCATCGTGTGAACCAATCGTGTGTTTTTAAAGAGTAACTGTTAGCCCCCAAATTGAATTTTAAAACACTATTGCAATGTTTTATTATACAAGTGAGCCAAAACGCCAATGCACAAGTTAAAAATCAATCTAATTTTGTTACTATCTAACCTTTTCCCCCAGCTCCGGACGCAAGCCGCATATCAGATACTATAGCATGCAGAGCATGCCTATGTCTGGCCGACCCCCCCCCCCCCTCCAGGACCAGGTGCCAATATATTCTCCCCACCGCAGCTGACCGCTCTGACACGGAGACAGAGCGGCAGCACTTCCAGAGCAGCACCGCAGAGCAGCCAGCGCCGTGCATCTCTCACATGTGATTCTCTCACATGTGACTCGGCGGCGGCTGCTCTGCGGTGACGGTGCTGGAAGTGCTGCCGCTCTGTCTCCGTGTCAGAGCGGTCAGCTGCGGTGGGGAGAATATATTGGCACCTGGTCCTGGGGGGGAGAGGGGGGTCGGCCAGACATAGGCATGCTCTGCATGCTATAGTATCTGATATGCGGCTTGCGTCCGGAGCTGGGGGAAAAGGTTAGATAGTAACAAAATTAGATTGATTTTTAACTTGTGCATTGGCGTTTTGGCTCACTTGTATAATAAATAAAACATTGCAATAGTGTTTTAAAATTCAATTTGGGGGCTAACAGTTACTCTTTAAACGTTTTCTTTCAGCTCTAGGACATGGCGGACAGGTGAGCGGTTAGGGAGGGACCCCTGTGGGAGGGATGCCTGCACGGGACGGTCCTGCTAGTGATGCAATCTTGCGATGGCGTCCAACTGAAGCCTCCCACCTGAATGCTAATGGCTGCTGGATGTGGTATGGCAGGTAAAGGGTGTATGACAGTGCATCCTGATTGGCTGACAAGCACCTGCTGACCACTTTTAAATGTAGCTGGATGCATGTACTGCTGTGTTCTATTGCTTGTGTGTGTTGAAACTAATATTGTTTAAAAGGAAATAAATATGGCAGCCTCCATATCAATCTCACCTTGGGTTAACTTTAAATACTTATCAGCAAGATTTAAACAAATACAATTTATACAGAAGACTGGGCAAAAGTACCGTAATCCACAGCTTTAGCAGAGGATCTTCACTTTCTAAAGGGAAGTTAATCTCAAGTATCAGAAAAGAAAAGTAATAAGCAAATAAGACAGGGCAACCTTAGTACAACTCACAAGGTTTAAGTTCACCACCGTTACTTATTAAACCCTTTTCACTATACCATTTGAACTTTGGAGCTGTAGTCTCGTGTAACCAATAAACAGAGATTTCAAGAAGTCTTCCCTTTAGCATTAAACATACACATCATTACTAATAAAATACACATAAAATTACCACATTTTACAATGACAACACACCCTATAGTTGCACAATTAAAATATAATTATTGCTTAACAACTTTGCTTGCTTTATAGAACCTACAAATCAAGTACTGTGCGTATCAGAAAAGGCACTAGACCAGTCAGTCAGTTTCTTTTTGGATAAAGAGTAGGGATGGTGAACAAGATGCAAATATTTCCGAGTTTATGAAGGATTATGTAAATTTGTATGCAAATATATGCAGCTGGGAAATGGACCAATCAATTTAAACCTTGGTGGGACTTGATTGGTCCATTTTCAAGCTTCATATATTTGCATAAAAATGTACATAATCCTGCATGAACTCGGAAATATTTGCATCTCATTAATCCTTAACGGCTTGAGGGCCACA